>NC_053027.1:100606815-100728922 GCF_003073215.2 Triticum urartu
AACTCTCCGATATATAATTCCTAAATGACTCAAAAACATTTTTTTCTAGACCCAACAATGGCTGCTAAAAAACGATCAAGCAGTGGGGTTTCCTAAGGTCGGGGAAGGCTCTGATACCAACTTGTAACGCCCTCGATGCGGCTATATCTCCTACGTGTCGAAGCACGACTTAGAGGCATAACCGCATTGAAAGCAATGTCGCAAGTAAGGCAATCTTCGCAACATCCCATGTAAATAGATAATAAAAGGGGAAGGTACATAGTCGGCTTACACTCGCCACGTCAATCAAAGTACATAAATAGCATTACATCAACCAATCACTCGTGGCCCGACTACGGCGCCAAAATAAAAGATCAACCCAATAGGCGACACGGTCCCGATCGCCCCAACTGGGCACCACTACTGATCATCAGGGAAAGACACATAGTAACGGCGTGAGTCCTCGTCGAACTCCCACTTGAGCTCAAGCGCGTCATCTGGAACAGAGTCGCCAGGACCTGCATCTGGTTTGGAAGTAATCTGTGAGCCACAGGGACTCAGCAATCTCGCACCCTCGCGATCAAGACTATTTAAGCTTATAGGTAAGACAAGGTAATATGTGTGGAGCTGCAGCAAGCGACTTGCATATATGGTGGCTAACCTGTTCGCAAAAGAGAGCGAGAAGAGAAGGCAAAGCGCGAACGAATAATCTAGAGAACAACCTGCAGCAAGCATTACTCCAACACCGTGTTCACTTCGCAGACTCCGCCGAGAAGAGACCATCATGGTAACTCACACGGTTGATTCATTTTAATTAAGTTTAGGTTCAAGTTATCTACAACCGGACATTAACAAATTCCCATATGCCCATAACCGCGGGCATGGCTTTCGAAAGTTCAAATCCCTGCAGGGGAGTCCCAACTTAGCCCATGACAAGTTCTCATGGTCAACGAAGGAATAGACCTCCTCCCGAGACATTCTGATCAGACTCGGTATCTCGGTTCTACAAGACACTTCGACAAGTTAAAACAAATCCAGCAACACTGCCCGAATGTGCCGACAAATCCCGATAGGAGCTGCACATATCTCGTTCTCAGGGCACACTCAGATTGTCCTAGGTACGGGTAGGCCAGCCCAGAGTTGCCCCTGGTGGCCACCGGCAGCTGACAGGTGGACCAACACTCAGAGGAGCACTGGCCCGGGGGGGTTTAAAATAAGATGACCCTCGGGCTCCGGAAACCCAAGGGAAAAAGAGGCTAGGTGGCAAATGGTAAAACCAAGGTTGGGCATTGCTGGAAAAGCTTTATTCAAGGCGAACTATCAAGGGGTTCCCATTATCATCCAACCGCGTAAGGAACGCAAAATCCGGGAACATAACACCGATATGACGGAAACTAGGGCGACAAGAGTGGAACAAAACACTAGGCAAAAGCCGAGCCTTCCACCCTTTACCAAGTATATAGATGCATTAAGATAACAAGGCAATATAATGGTATCCCAACAAATAAGTAATGTTCCAACAAGGAACGGTCTTCAATCTTCACCTGCAACTAGCAACGCTATAAGAGGGGCTAAGCAAAGCGGTAACATAGCCAATCAACGGTTTTCTAGGACATGGTGGGTTAGAGGTTTGACATGGCAATTTGGGAGGCATGATAAGCAAGTAGTAGGCATCGTAGCATAGGCATAGCAAAAGAGCGAGCATCTAGCAAGGCAAAGATAGTAGTGATTTCGAGGGTGTGATCATCTTGCCTGCAAAGTTGTCAAAGTTGACTGGATCCTCGAAAGCAAACTCAACGGGCTCCTCGTTAGAGAACTCGTCTCCCAGATCTACCCAAACAAGACAAACAAGCAACAAGGACACAATCAACCACGTGCAAGGCTCAAACAACATGATGCAAACATGGTATGCTATGCGGGATGCGATATGTGATGCATATGCAAGATTTGACAAGGAATGAATGAACCTGGCCTCAACTTGGAAATCCAAGTGTGCCACTGGAAAGGTGAGATGATTTTGCTCGAAAACGATATAAAGAACGCCGGAATCGGAGTCACGGTTTGGAAATGGCAAGCAATTCAAATATGGCACCGGTCTACGATATACAGCAAGTAGCCATCTAAATGCAACAAGTTAGACATGCTACCGCACCCAAACATGGCAACAAAATACATGGCAGCGATCCATTCATGATTCTTAACAAAAGATGAACACTGAGCTATGGCCAATTCATCCATTAACAGGTTCAAACAAGCATGGCAAAAGTGCATTTGGTAAACAGATTTCAGACTTGGTGAAATTAACACTTGTCTGGAATTTTAGATCAGGTAGCACACTTTGGAGCATGAAAACTATATGCTACAGGACCTGAACATGGCAATTTAAAGCATGGCATGGAGCTACTCAAAGAGCTTAACGAAAGTCCCTTAGTGACCTGGAGCCAAAGGGGATCAGAAAATACATTTGCAAGTATGTGAACATGGCAAAAACATAATCAGATCACAGACTTAGTGAAAAACTGGAGCATGCAAAACTGATATCAAGTAGGCATGTTTACGAGCTCGATGCACTCACTACAGAGCAAGTCATGACCATCTAATCATGCACCCATCAATAATACACATTATACAAGCTAGACATGGCAAGAACAATAACATAGCATGCACGGATCAACTACAACATCCTCGGCAAAATCGCTAACAAGTAGACAATCTGCCCAGATTCATGAAATAGCAAAAGTAGAACTCGATTGACTCAAGCTAGGGTGCTCCATAATTTCAAAGAAAGACATGGATGGATAGAGCACTACAAGATTAACAAATCATCCTTACTGATCATCCTCAAAAGAGGCACAGATCACTAGGAAACAACATGAACATATGGCATATTGAAATAAATAGATCAAGGACTTAGTGGAATTGCTAAGTCCCTAAAATCAGCATTAACGAATGCACCACTTTGCAAGCTTGTGCTAGTCACCACACACATCACAAAAATACATGGGTTGCACCTATGGATAGATGGAAAAACATATAACAAAACACATGTACAGCTCAGGGGCATATCATGCACACAATAATCATGGCAAAAATGACAAATATCTAATTGGAGCAGCAGATCTGACAATTAACTCAAATAGCACTCTTCCAACAGCATTTAAGGCATCAAGATGAACTCAAATGAAAATGATGCAATGAGATGAAATGATGTACTCTCTAAGGCGAACATTTTGATATGCTATATTCCCAAAATGGAGCTACGGATGCGGAGTTACGATGCGTCAAAGTTTGCCAAAAATCTGAGAAACTGGGGACTTAGAGAAAATATACCCTCCGGATCTAGGGTTACTGTTCACCCGGATCCGGATCCAGATCGAGCGTGCGTGAGAAACGAGGTTCGCCGGGGGTCGGCGCTGGAGTAGACGAGGGCGGCCGGAGAGAGGGAGGTCGGCGCCGGAGTGAGGAAGCCGGGGCGGAGGACGATGGTGGCGCAGGGGAGGCGGCACCGGCTCGGGGTGGCGCGGGCGGAGCGGTGGCCGGGCGAGGCAGCGGCGGCCGGCGATGGCGACCACGGCGGCCGGCGTCGAAGGGGCCTGCCGGCGTCGGGGAAGGGAAGGCGCGGTCGGCGGACGACAAACGGGTAGTGGGGCGCGGCGTCTGGGCCTCGGGGTCCCGGGTTGGGCTTCCCGGGTCGGCGGCGGAGGAAGGCGGCGATGTGGGCTCGGGCGCCACATGGCAAGCCGCGGTTAGCTGCGGGCGGCGGCGGACGTGTCCGGCGGCCGGCGGACGTGTCCGGCCACGCGGAGAGAGGTGGATCTAGGGTTTCGGACAAGGGGAACCGCGAATTTCGGGAGGGTGGTGTATTTATAGGCATAGAGGGAGATAGGAGTGTCCAAAAGAGGTGCGGTTTTCGGCCACGCGATCGTGATCGAACGCTCTAGAGGATGGAGAGGGTTTTGGTGGGTTTTGGACCAAATTGGAAGGGTGTTGGGCTGCAACACACACGAGGCCTTCTCGGTCCCTCGGTTAACCGTTGGAGCATCAAACGAAGTCCAAATGGTACGAAACTTGACAGGCGGTCTACCGGTAGTAAACCAAGGCCGCTAGGCAAGTCTCGGTCCAATCCGGAAATGTTTAACCCCCACACACGAAAGAAAGGTAGAAATGACCACCGGAGGAGAACGAAGCACCGGAATGCAAAACGGACAACGGGGAAAATGCTCGGATGCATGAGATGAACACGTATGCAAATGCAATGCACATGATGACATGATATGAGATGCATGACAATGACAACAAACACACGGAGACAAAACCCCGAACCCGAGCAAATAAAATAACTTAACGCCGGAAACAGCAAGAGTTGGATTACATATTAGGTAATTCATATCCGGGCTGTTACACTTACGAAGCAACGCATAAACTAGGGTTTAAGCTTCTGTCACTTTAGCAACCCATCATCTACTTATTACTTCCCAATGCCTCCCTCTAGGCCCAAACAATGGTGAAGTTTCATGTAGTCGACGTTCACATGACACCACTAGAGGGATGACAACATACATCTCATTAAAATATCGAACGAATACCAAATTAACATGACTACTAATAGCAAGACTTCTCCCATGTCCTCAGGAACAAACGTAACTACTCACAAAGCATATTCATGTTCATAATCAAAGGGGTATTAATATGCATAATGGATCTGAACATATGATCTTCCACCAAGTAAACCAACTAGCATCAACTACAAGGAGTAATCAACACTACTAGCAACCCACAGGTACCAATCTGAGGTTTGGATACAAAGATTGGATACAAGAGATGAACTGGGGTTTGAGATGAGATGGTGCTGGTGAAGATGTTGATGGAGATTGACCCCCTACCGATGAGAGGATCGTTGGTGATGATTTCCCCCTCCTGGAGGGAAGTTTCCCGGCAGAACAGCTCTGTCGGAGCCCTAGATTGGTTCCGCCAAGGTTCCGCCTCGTGGCGGTGGAGTCTCGTCCCGAAAGCTTGCTTATGATTTTTTTCTCAATGAAAGACTCCATATAGCAGAAGATGGGCATCGGAGGGCCACCAGGGGGCCCACGAGGCAGGGGGCGCGCCTAGGGGGGTAGGGCGCGCGCCCCACCCTCGTGGCTGGTGGGTGGCCCCCTCTAGTACTTCTTGCGCTCAGTATTTTTTATATATTCTGGAAATAACTTCCATGAAGTTTCAGGACTTTTGGAGCTGTGCAGAATAGGTCTCTAATATTTGCTCCTTTTCCAGCCCAGAATCCCAGCTGTCGGCATTCTCCCTCTTTATGTAAACCTTGTAAAATAAGAGAGAATAGGCATAAGTATTGTGACATAATGTGTAATAACAGCCCATAATGCAATAAATATCGATATAAAAGCATGATACAAAATGGATGTATCAACTCCCCTAAACTTAGACCTCGCTTCTCCTCAAGCGAAAGCTGAAATCGAAAATATGTCCACATGTTTAGAGATAGAGGTGTCGGTAAAAATAAAATACGGACATGAGGGCATCATGATCATTCTTAGAATATGCATATAGGACAACACTATTCTAATCCCAGGATTAGAATAGTTATTTGGATCACGCTGCCCCTCTATTGTGCCCGACATGGCCCTCCCAAACTTCCCAAAACAAAAAAAACACCCTCGTCTTATCTCCCCATGCCCCCACCTTCTCGGTAACCGCCGCCGCCAGCACCCACCTCCCCGCGCCGCTGCCTGTGCACCACCGCCGCCGTGACCCAACTACCCGCGCCGCCGCCTGCGCACCACTGCCGCCGTGACCCAAATACCCGCGCCGCTGCCACGACCCACCTCCCCGCGCCGCCACCGAGATCCACCTCCTTGCGCCGCCACATGCGCACCTCCGCCGCCGTGAACGACCTCCCCCACCATCACCACCACGCCCTAGCTCCACCGGGCCCACCGACACCTGAATCCACTGGCACCGGCGCTGTCGCCCCAACCTCCGTCTTCTACCATCGCTCGTGCGTCGTGACCTCCTTCCCGGACAACACCGTCGCTGCGCCCCACCAACTCAGATCGTCGCCGGCCTTCCTCCCCTTCTTCAACCGCCGCCGTGACCTGCCCCAGGGCGCCCCCTCGACCTACCCAAGGCGCCCTCGTGACCTGCCATGGCGCCGCCGTCGCTCCTGATTTGATTTCCCCTGACCATGCATTCTTCCCTATCGATGGTATCGAGCAAGCTGAGAGAGAGAAGGTCGATATGTGCAATGGCTTCAGTTCGACCTATCCCATGTAATCAACGGTGTTGCCCTCGGGATTCTACCTACCATCGACGAATCATCATGGTCCCACACCACGGGGAGCAGCTAGGCTGGTAGTTCATGGTTGCTGAATGGGAAGGACGACGAACAACACCTAGTGCCGCCACAGCCTCTGAGCAGTTGCCGCTAGGAACTCCTTCAATTCAACATTATGTTGTGCCATGTAGGCTACGAAAGGTTCAACAACATCGGCATTTCTTACCGTGTCTGCTTTTTTTTTCTGAATTTCTGCTACTACTGACACCCATAGAGAAAGAGAAGTGCACCTCTCAATCCAAACTTCTACCTGTTTTTTTCTTTCTTTTTTTGACAGCACTCAACTTCTACCCCGTTTGCCACAGGGGTAGGCAAGCAAGAAAGCATAGTATAAAAGAAAGTAGATAACTAGGGATAGGCAGTGGCAGCAGGCAGAACTCGAAAGAGATACAGGTTGGGTTCAGTTCAGTCAAACAAGAACTAACAACACTGAAACAACCAGCTAGTTGACGAACAACTAAATTTTTCCTAGGGCCAGCTCATCAAAGAGAAGCATAGCAAGCTCCCCCGTGTGGTGGCTAGCTTTCTTTCTTATTTTATGTATTCCTTCCCAATTATTGAGAATGCAAAAGCAATCATACTAAGAATAGAGAGGCCATGAGAGGATAAAATGGGTGAGTTGGAGGATACAAACTCAGGTTTTCACGTTACTAGAGAATAAAACCAAGAAGTTCAATTGGAAATAGAGGAGCAGTTTGATATTTATTTGAAAAATCGGATTTTTAAAGTTACTAAAGAATAAAACCAATAAGTTCAATTTCAAATAATGAAGAAGTTCGGTGTTTATAAAAAACCTCCAATTTTCAATTTTCTAAAAATACACAATGATGTTCAACATAAAAAAGGTAGAGCGGTTCAATGTCTATAAAAAACTCAAATATTTCCATGTAACTGAGAGAAATTCAGTTTGATAACTGCCAGAAGTTCACGTACTACGCGGTGTGCATTTGTATGAAAAAAAGGAATGAAAAAGCAATAGCTGAAAGTTTTGTTGCTAGAAGTTCAAGTGCTCGGCCCGAGAAAGTTCAAAAATTCTTGTGAGAGAGGTTGAACAAAAATATGTGACAGAAGTTCAAGCTGAAAACAGCGGGGAGTTCAACTACTACACGGAATGTGTTTCAGATAAGAAAATAAGAATAGAAAACAAAAGGCTTAAAATGTTTGTTGCAAGAAGTTCACGTACTCCTCCGTGCATGGTTCAGAATATATATTGCGGGACATCCGACCTCCAATTACATGTTTGAAAATGCCAAAAAATCATGTCCAACCTTCAATTGCGTGTAATTCAACGTATACACAAAAATGTGACCGAAGTTCATAGTGAAAAAATAAGAAGTTCAAGTACTGCAAATAATGCATTTAAGGTGAGAATAAAAGTATAGAAAAACAAAAGCTTAAAAGGTTTGTTGAAAGAAGTTCAAGTGCTCTTTTCGGAGAAGTTCAAAAATTGTTGCGAGAGAGGTTCACCTTGTATTTCCATGTTCGAAAAAACAAAAAAGAAATTGTTTTTTGCGTTTTAAAATAATTCACTCAATCCACACAGAAGTTTAGTTATTATTTGGGAGCAATTTGATTTCAAAAAGAGAATAAAAATTCAAATTATAAAAATGGAAAAGGTTCATCTACTACATGGTGTGTGTTCAATATGAGAAAAATGAATTAAAAGGCAAGGCCCAATTTTTGTTGTTATAAGTTCAAGTCCTTTGTTGGAGATTAAAAAAATTATTGTGAGAGGGGTTTGTACAAAAGGAATATCATTTGTGTAACACTGACGAATGGATGAGAAAACTACAAGCGAAAATACGTCATAGAAGTTCAACTGAAAACAACAGGAAGTTCAACTACTATAGTGGATGAATTTCAGATGAAAAACCTTTAAAATCGTCGCGAGTATGAATAAACGATCAACACGGTGCGTTTTCATAGCATCTTTCCACAAGTATATCACTTGCTCAATTCCGGTGAGTGGATGGAGAGCTGCGAGCAAATAAAGCACGTGAAAAACAGAGTGAAGTTCAAGTACACACGCCGAGAAGTTCAAGTTCTTCATGCGATGCATTTTTGATGAAGTTGTTTCGCGATAAAGGCAGAACAAATGATCTCGGTATTTTCGAAATTACTTGGAAACGGCTAGGAATCAGAGAAAACTGTCAACATGAAAAAGTTTCACATTTTTCGTAGCTTTTTAAGGGTATATTATTTGCCCCATTCCGATAAAGTTTGTAGAAATTATGCCAAAAATACGTTTTTAGCCATTTTCAAAATTGACTTAAAACCGTAAAGAGTTGGGAGGAACAATACATACAAAAAAGTTTCGCATTTGTTCAAGCTTTCTAACGCCATATCATTTGCTGCATTCGGACGCACGGTCAAAAAATGAGCTCGAAAATACGAACTCGGTAGGACAAGTACCATTTTCTAAATTACTCTTAAACCGTTCAACATTAGAAAACACTTTCAACATGAAAAAGTAGCGCATTTTCATAAGCTTCCAACGCCATATCATTAGTCTCAATTGGATTATCCGTTTAAAAATGACATCGAAAATACGAACTCGGCTGTTCGGTTTGTGAAATTTTATGTTTTTCCAAATTACTCTTTAACCATAGGGAATTAGAGAAAACTTTCAACATGTGGAAGGAGCAATTTTGCAACAGCTTTCCAACCCCATATTATTTGCCTCATTCTGATAAACGGTTTAAAAAAGCGATCGAAAATATGATTCACGTTTTTTGTGTGAAAAAAATGGTTTTTAAAACTACTCTTAAACCTTTTACATTTTGACAAAAATTTAAGTTGGGTCATGATATTGGTGTCCATAGCTTTCAAATGGTATATCGCAAGCCCCGTTTAGGCAATGTTGGCAGAAGTTCAACCTAGTTCAGAGGGAAGTTCAACATACTACTAGCGGGCAGGTCAGGTTGTGATCAGAATATCATTCTCATCCCGTGATTAGAATAGTGTATATATATGTATATATATGTCATATGATCTCTTATGCTAAAGTAACAATTCAACCACAATTTCAAGTATGAATCATAAACTTCATTGAGAACCAACAAACTCTAATCTTCGTCAATGAGGCAATTGCAATTTATCATAACATAGGAAAGAGTCAACGTAAGAGCTTTTCAGCAAGTCCACATACTCAACCATCTTTTATTCTTTCACAATTGCTAACACTCACGCAATATTTATGGGTATGAAGTTTTATTCCGACACAGAGAAAGATAGGGGCTTATAGTTTTGCCTCCCAACGTTTTACCTCAAGGGTAATGTCAACAATAATAGTTCATGAAGACTCACATCCAATTAGCTATATATATCAAGATCTTTCCAACACATTGTGCTTGCCAAAGGATAAAATGTAAAAAAGAAAGGTGAAAATCACCATGACTCTTATGTAAGGTAGAAGATAAAAGTAAAAGATTGGCCCTTCGCAGAGGGACGCAGAGGTTGTCATGCGCTTTTGTGGTTGGATGCACAAAATATTGATGCAAAAGAACGTCACTTTATATTGCCACTTGTGATATGGACCTTTATTATGCAGTCCGTCGCTTTTATTTCTTCCATATCACAAGATCGTATAAAGCTTATTTTCTCTACACTAATAAGTCATACATATTTAGAGAGCAATTTTTATTGCTTGCATCGATGACAACTTACTTGAAGGATCTTACTCAATCCATAGGTAGGTATGGTGGACTCTCAAGGCAAAAACGGGTTTAGGGATATTCGGAAGCACAAGTAGTATCTCTACTTGGTGCAAAGAAATTGGCTAGCATGAGAGGGAAAGGCAAGCTCAAGATGTAGGATTATCCATGACAATATAATTTATCTCAGATGTAAGAAAACATAACCCATTATGTTGTCTTCCTTGACCAACGTCAACTCTTAGCATGTCATACTTTAATGAGTGCTCACAATCATAAAAGATGTCCAAGATAGTATATTTATATGTGAATACCTCTCTTTCTTTATTACTTCCTATTCATTGCAATGATGACCAAAATTATGTTTGTCAACTCTCAACAACTTTTATTCATCATACTATTTATATGTGAGCTCATTACTCTCCATAAGATCCATATGATCTCTTTATTTCTTTTTATTTCTTCTCTTTTATTTTATTTAATACCCTCAAGATCATAGCAAAATAACCAGGCCCTTGACTCAACACTAAACTTTATTATATATATAGCTCATGGAAACGATTACATAGAGGGATCATAAAGAAAAACTCACAACTAGATCATACTAAAACTTTATTATACTAGATCAAGATATTATCAAAAGGATCAAACTAAGAAAAATGGTAAAGATAAAAGTGATGGTGATACGATACCGGGGCACTCCCCCAAGCTTGGTAGTTGCCAAGGGGAATGCCCATACCCATGTGATTATGTCTCCTTCTTTGTCGGTGAAGAGGGTGTCGGTGATGATGGATAGTCACACATCAAGCGTAAGAGGTCCTCCAACTTGCGGATAATGCCCTTGAGTGTGATGATATGCTCCTTCAACAAAATATTTTCATGTGTGCGATTTTTTGTTTTGTATACGAGCTAACTCAATCATCTTGAAAGCTTCAATCTCAGTTGGGGTAAGAAGATTGCGATCAAGTTGAAGGATGTCTTCTGCTACCGGAACTTGATCCTCAAATGCCTTCTTGATCCCTTCATCCTTGTTGATCTCTCCGGGATCTTCTCTCTTCAGCTCTATCTTCATTAGCCAAGCATCGTTGCCCTCATTGTTGGAGGAGGAGGGAGACGACATGATGCTTGGCCTTGACAACCCTAGCAGAAAACAGCTCGAAACAAGAACAGGAGATTTTTGCGTGATACGGTGGTCAAAACCTTCGGGAGATTATATAATGAATTTTTGCCGACTAAAAGAAGTATCGTGCAAGAAAACGGAGTCCGGAGAGCACACGAGGTGCCCACGAGGCAGGGGGCGCGCCCAGGTGGGTAGGGCACGCCTCCCACCCTCATGGAAGCCTCATGTCCTTCCCGGACTGCTTCTTATTTTCCTATTTTTCTAAATATTCCAAAATGGAGAAAAATTGCCATTAGAACTGTTTTGGAGTCGGTTTACTTACCGTACCACATACCTATTCCTTTTCGGAGTCTGAAACATTCTGGAAAGTGTCCCTTATGTATTCCTCCGGGGTTACGGTTTCAATAATATTGGTTTCAACATTTATGGGATTACCTGAGATATAATGTTTGATTCTTTGACCGTTCACCACCTTTGGATTTGTGCCTTTGAATTTGTTGATTTTTATGGCACCAGAACGATAGACCTCCTCAATAACGTAAGGACCTTCCCATTTAGAGAGAAGTTTTCCTGCAAAGAATCTTAAACGAGAGTTTTATAACAATACATAATCACCTACATTGAACTCATGCTTTTGTATCCTTTTACCATGCCATCTTTTAACTTTTTCTTTAAACAGCTTGGCATTTTCATAGGCTTGGGTTCTCCATTCATCAAGTGAGCTAATGTCAAATAACCTCTTCCCACCGGCAAGTTTGAAATCATAATTGAGCTCTTTAATGGCCCAATGTGCCTTAGGTTCTAGTTCAAGAGGTAAGTGACAAGCTTTACCATAAACCATTTTATACGGAGACATACCCATATGATTTTTATATGCAGTTCTATAGGCCCATAATGCATCATCAAGTTTCTTGGAAAAATTCTTTCTAGATCTATTAACAATCTTTTGCAAAATTAATTTGAGCTCTTGGTTACTCAATTCTACTTGACCACTAGACTGTGGGTGATACGGAGATGCAATTCTATGATTAACGTCATACTTAGCAAGCATTTTACGAAAGGCACCATGAATAAAATGTGAACCACCATCAGTCATTACATATCTAGGGACTCCAAACCTCGGAAAAATAACTTCTTTAAGCATCTTAATAGAGGTGTTATGATCAGCACTACTAGTTGGAATAGCTTCTACCCACTTAGTAACGTAATCAACAACAACTAAAATATGTGTATACCCATTAGAGGAAGGAAATGGTCCCATATAATCAAAGCCCCAAACATCAAATGGTTCAATAACAAGTGAATAATTCATAGGCATTTCTTGACGTCTACTAATATTACCAATTCTTTGACATTCATCACAAGACAAGAAAAACTTACGGGCATCCTTGAAGAGAGTAGGCCAATAAAACCGGATTGCAATACCTTATGTGCAGTTCTATCTCCAGCATGGTGTCCTCCATAAGCCTCGGAGTGACACTTGCGTAGGATCTGTTCCTGTTCATGCTCAGGTACACAACGTATAATAATACCATCTACTCCTTCTTTATAAAGATGTGGGTCATCCCAAAAGTAATGTCTCAAATCATAGAAGAACGTTTTCTTTTGCTGGTATGTGAAACTAGGTGGTATAAATTTAGCAACAATATAGTTAGCATAATCAGCATACCATGGAGCAGTACGAGAAGCATTTATGACATTTAATTGTTCATCAGGAAAGCTATCATCAATAGGTAGTGGGTCATCAAGAACATTCTCTAACCTAGACAAGTTGTCTGCAACGGGGTTCTCAGCTCCCTTTCTACCAATAATATGCAAATCAAATTCCTGTAGCAGGAGAACCCATCTAATAAGTCTAGGTTTAGCATCTTTCTTTTCCATAAGGTATTTAATAGCAGCATGATCAGTGTGAATAGTTACATTAGAATCAACAATATAAGGTCTGAACTTATCACAAGCAAATACAACTGCTAAGAATTCTTTTTCAGTAGTAGCATAATTTCTCTGGGCATTGTCTAGAGTTTTACTAGCATATTGAATAACATTTAATTTCTTATCAACTCTTTTCCCTATAACAACACGTACAGCATAATCACTAACATCGCACATAATTTCAAATGGTAAATTCCAATCAGGTGGCTGAACAATAGGTGCAGAAATCAATGCTTTCTTAAGTATTTCAAATGCTTCTACGCAATCTTCATCAAAGACAAAAGGGATATCTTTTTGTAATAAATTAGTCAGAGGCCGAGAAATTTTTGATAAGTCCTTAATGAACCTCCTATAAAAACCAGCATGACCGAGGAAGCTTTTCATACCTTGAATGCCCTTGGGGCATGGCATCTTTTCAATATCATCAAATTTAGCTTTATTAACTTCAATGCCTCTTTCAGAAATTTTATGCCCCAAGACAATACCTTCATTAACCATAAAGTGGCATTTCTCCCAATTTAGAACAAGATTAGTTTCTTCACATCTCTGCAAAACTTGATCAAGGTTGCTCAAGCAATCATCAAAAGAGGATCCATAAATGGAGAAATCATCCATGAAAACCTCACATATGTTTTCACGAAAGTTAGAAAATATAGCCATCATGCATCTTTGAAAGGTAGCAGGTGCATTACATAAACCAAAAGGCATACATCTGTAAGCAAAAGTACCGAAAGGGCAAGTAAAAGTGGTCTTTCTTGATCATCAGCTAACACAGGTATTTGAGAGAAACCAGAGTAACCATCTAGAAAGCAAAAATGTGTATGTTTGGATAATCTTTCTAGCATTTGATCAATAAATGGTAAGGGGTAATGATCTTTTTAGTAGCCTAATTTAATTTGCGGAAATCAATTACCATTCTATAACCTGTAATAATTCTTTGCGGAATCAATTCATCTTTATCATTAGGAACACAGTAATACCTCCCTTCTTAGGGACACAATGGACAGGTCTTACCCACTGACTATCAGCAACGGGATAAATTAGACCTGCCTCAAGGAGCTTTAATATTTCCTTCCTTACCACTTCTTTCATATTAGGATTTAGCCGTCGTTGGTGATCAATAACTGGTTTGGCGTCTTTCTCCAAATTTATTTTGTGTTGACATAGAGTGGGATTAATGCCCTTAAGATCATCAAGAGTATATCCAATAGCAGCACGGTGCTTCTTCAAAGTTTTCAATACTTTTTCTTCTTCATGCTCTGAAAGGTTAGCACTAATAATAACAGGATATATCTTCTTTTCATCAAGATAAGCATATTTAAGAGTATCAATTAATGGTTTAAGCTCAAACACGGGATCACCCATGGGTGGAGGAGGATCCCCTAGGATTTCAACAGGCAAATTGTGTTTGAGAATGGGTCCTTGTTTAAAGAATACTTCATCTATTTCCCTTCTTTCATTCATAAACATATCATTCTCATGGTCTAGCAAGTATTGTTCTAAAGGATCATTAGGAGGCACAACAATAGAAGCAAGACCAATAATTTCATATTTGCTAGGAAATTCTTCATCACGGGGTTGTCTACAAAATTTAGAAAAATTAAACTCATGAGACATATCATCCAAACCAATAGTAACCACATCCTTCTTGCAATCTGTCTTAGCATTAACAGTATTCAAGAAGGGTCTACCAAATATAATGGGACAAAAGCTATCTTGTGGGGAACCAAGAACAAGAAAATGAGTAGGATATTTAACCTTCCCACACAAGACTTCAACATCTCTAACAATCCTAGTTGGTGAAATAGTATCTCTATTAGCAAGCTTAATGGTAACATCGATATCTTCTATCTCAACTGGTACAATATCATGCATAATTTCTTTGTATAAGGAATGAGGTATTGCACTTTCACTAGCACCCATATCACATAAGATATGATAGCAATAATCTCCTATTTTAACAGAAATAACATGCATGCCTACAACAGGTCTATGTTTATTTTTAGTATCAGGTTTAGCAATTCTAGCAGTCTCATCATAGAAGTAAATAACATGCCCATCAATATTATCAGCCAAGAGATCTTTAACAATAACAATATTAGGTTCAACTTTAACTTGCTCAGGAGGTGTATAAGTTCTAATATTACTTTTACGAACCACATTTGAAGCTTTAGCATGATCCTTTATCCTAACATGGAAAGGTGGTTTCTCAACATAAGCAGTGGGAACAACAGGATCATTATAAGTGATAGTCTTTTCTTCAAATTTAATAGGTGCAACTACTTTTGTTTCAATTGGAGGATTATATTTAAACTACTTCTCCTTAGGGAGATCAACATGAGTAGCAAAGGATTCATAGAAAGAAGCTACTATCTCAGAGTCAAGTCCATACTTAGTACCAAATTTATGGAAAACATCGGTATCCATAAAATATTTAACACAATCAAACTTAGGTGTTATACCTGACACCTTACCTTCATCAAGATCCCAATCTTCAGAATTGCATTTAATTCTCTCCAATAAATTCCATTTGAATTCAATAGTCTTCACCCTAAAGGAACCGGTACAAGAAGTATCGAGCATGGAGCAATTGTTGTCAGAAAGCCGAGCATAAATTTTTTGAATAATCATTTCTGTTGAGAGCTCATGATTGGGGCATGAATATAACATTTACTTAAGCCTCCCCCAAGCTTGAGCGATGCTTTCCCCTTCGTGAGGCCAATATATATATATATATATAATTACGATCACGAAGAACAAGATGCATAGGATAAAACTTTTGATAGAATTCCAATTTCAATCGCTTGTAGTCCCATGATCCCATATCATCACAAAACCTATACCATGTCAATGCATCTCCCTTCAAAGATAAAGGGAAGACCTTCTTCTTGATAACATCATCGTGCATACCTGCAAGCTTAAATAATCCACAAACTTCATCGACATGGATTAAGTCTAAGTCGGGATGTAATGTTCCATCTCCTGCAAAAGGATTAGCTAGCAGTTTCTCTATCATACCCAAAGGAATTTCAAAGTAAACATTTTCAGTAGGTTCAGGTGGTTGAGGAGAAACTATTTGATCTACCGGTCGGGGTGAAGATACCCCGAACAAGCCCCTCAAAGGATTACTTTTCATAGTAACAAGTGACAGTAAATTTCAGCACACTATATAAATTTTTCCTTACCAAATTCCACCTACCAAAGGCGCTTCTCTCCCCGACAACGGCGCCAGAAAAGAGTCTTGATGACGCATAAGTATAGGGGATCTATCGTATTCCTTTCAATAAGTAAGAGTGTCAAACCCAACAAGGAGTAGAAGGAAATGATAAGCGGTTTTCAGCAAGGTATCCTCTGCAAGCACATAAATTATTGGTAACAGATAGTTTTTTGATAAGGTAATTGGTAACGAGTAGCAAGTAATAAAAGTAAATAAGGTGCAGCAAGATGGCCCAATCCTTTTTGTAGCAAAGTACAAGCCTGGGCAAACTCTTATATGAAGGAAAGCGCTCCCGAGGACACATGGGAATTATCGTCAAGCTAGTTTTCATCACGTTCATATGATTCGCGTTCGGCACTTTGATGATTTGATATGTGGGTGGAGTGGTGCTTGGGTGTTGTCCTTACTTGGACAAACATCCCACTTATGATTGACCCCTATTGCAAGCATCCGCAACTACAACAGAAGTATTAAGGTAAACCTAACCATAGCATGAAACATATGGATCCAAATCAGCCCCTTATGAAGCAACGGATAAACTACGGTTTAAGCTTATGTCACTCTAGAAACCCATCATCTAATTATTACTTCCCAATGCCTCCCTCTAGGCCCAAACAATGGTGAAGTTTCATGTAGTCGACGTTCACATGACACCACTAGAGGGATGACAACATACATCTCATCAAAATATCGAATGAATACCAAATTCACATGACTACTAATAGCAAGACTTCTCCCATGTCCTCAGGAACAAACATAACTACTCACAAAGCATATTCATGTTCATAATCAGAGGGGTATTAATATGCATAATGGATCTGAACATATGATCTTCCACCAAGTAAACCAACTAGCATCAACTACAAGGAGTAATCAACTCTACTAGCAACCCACAGGTACCAATCTGAGGTTTGGATACAAAGATTGGATACAAGAGATGAACTAGGGTTTGAGATGAGATGGTGTTGGTGAAGATGTTTATGGAGATTGACCCCCTCCCGATGATAGGATCGTTGGTGATGACGATGGTGATGATTTCCCCCTCGCGGAGGGAAGTTTCCCCGGCAGAACAGCTCCACCGAAGCCCTAGATTGGTTCCGCCAAGGTTCCGCCTCATGGCGGCGGAGTCTCGTCCTGAAAGCTTTCTTATGATTTTTTTTCTCAATGAAATACTCCATATAGCAGAAGATGGGCATCAGAGGGCCACCAGGGGGTCCACGAGGTAGGGGGCGCACCCCCCACCCTCATGGCTGGTGGGTGGACCCCCTCTGGTACTTCTTGTGCTCAGTGTTTTTATATATTCTTGAAATAACTTCCCTGAAGTTTCAGGACTTTTGGAGTTGTGCAGAATAGGTCTCTAATATTTGCTCCTTTTCCAGCCCAGAATCCCAGCTGCCGGCGTTCTCCCTCTTTATGTAAACCTTGTAAAATAAGAGAGAATAGGCATAAGTATTGTGACATAATGTGTAATAACATCCCATAATGCAATAAATATCGATATAAAAGCATGATGCAAAATGGACGTATCAGAGAATTATTGGTAAAAAATAATGTTTGTCACTCCACCTACAGGTAGTGACGTATAATTTTCTTTTGAGAGAACCATAAATAGCTATGAGCGTATGTTGTATGGTGATGTTTCTTCTAAGTGAGTGTGTATGGGTAGAGTGGAAACAATGCAGGATGGGGATGGGGTTACTACACATGCAGCAAAGTATTTTTGGATTTTATATATGATAAAAGTAGACCCGGGGGGCCATAGTTTTCTCTAGAGGCAACAAAAAGCATACGGTGGGTAAACAAATTACTGTTGGGCAATTGATAGAAAAGCGCATAGTGATGACGATATTCAAGGCAATGCTCATGTATATAGGCATCATGTCCGAGACAACTAGATCGACTCCTGCTTGCATCTACTACTATTACTCCACCCATTGACCACCATTCAGCATGCATATAGGGTATTAAGTTAATAAAAACGGAGTATCGCCTTAACAAAGATGACATGATGTAGACAAAGTAAATCAAACCAATATGAATAAACTCCATCGTTTTCCCTTTAATGGAAACAATAAAAATACGTGTAACGGCGTCAGAAGAGGAGGGTGCAGATGCAAAGTAAGGGGGAGAAGAGGTGGATTGGAAGAGAATGGGATTGGGAGTGGGATTTTGTGGGTCCGGGGTGTCGGAGTCCTAAGTGGCTGCTGTCCAGACTCTCGCAAAGCCCCCCCCAACTTTGCTTCCATTTTGCGAGAAAGAATGTGTTTGTGAAGGAAATATTCCCTAGAGGCAATAATAAAGTTGTTATTTATATTTCCTTATATCATGATAAATGTTTATTATTCATGCTACAATTGTATTAACCAGAAACTTGATACATGTGTGAATACATAGACAAAATAGAGTGTCCCTAGTATGCCTCTACTTGACTAGCTTGTTAATCAAAGATGGTTAAGTTTCCTAACCATAGACATGTGTTGTCATTTGATGAATGGGATCACATCATTAGATAACGATGTGATGGACAAGACCCATCTGTTGGCTTAGCATAATGATCGTTAAGTTTTATTGCTATTGCTTTCTTCATGACTTATACATATTCCTCTGACTATGAGATTATGCAACTCCTGATTACCGGAGGAACACCTTGTGTCCTATCAAATGTCACAACGTAACTGGGTGATTATAAAGATACTCTACAGGTGTCTCCAAAGGTGTTTGTTGGGTTGGCATAGATCAAGATTAGGATTTGTCACCCCGGGTATCGGAGAGGTATCTATGGGCCCTCTCGGTAATGCACATCACTATAAGCCTTACAAGGAATGTGACTAATGAGTTATTTGCGGAATGATGCATTACAGAACGAGTAAAGAGACTTGCTGGTAACAAGATAGAACTAGGTATGATGATACCGACGATCGAATCTCGGGCAAGTAACATACCGATGACAAAGGGAATAACGTATGTTGTTATGCGGTTTAATCAATAAAGATCTTCGCAGAATATGTAGGAGCAAATATGAACATCTAGGTTCCGCTATTGGTTATTGACTGGAGATGTGTCTCGGTCATGTCTATATAGTTCTGGAACCCGTAGGGTCCGCACGCTTAACGTTCGATGACGATTTGTATTATAAGTTATGTGATTTGATGACCGAAGTGTGTTCGGAGTTCCAGATGAGATCACGGACATGAAGAGGAGTCTCAAAATGGTCGAGAGGTAAAGATTCATATATTGGAAGGTTGCATTTGGACATCAAAATGGTTCCGAGTGGTTTGGGCATTTTTTCGGAGTACTGGGAGGTTACCGGAACCCCCCGGGGAAGTTAATGGGCCTTAGTGGGCTTTAGAGGAGAGAGGGAAGAAGGGCCACGAGGTGGAGCGCGCCTCCCCCCCCACCCAAACCGAATTGGACAAGAGGTGGGGGCACGGTCCCCTCCTTCTTTCTCCTTCTCCCATCCTTCCTTTCCCTCCAGTGGAAGAAAGGAAAGGGGGGGGGATCCTACTTGGACTAGGAGTCCAAGTAGGACTTCCCCCTGGCGCGCCGAACCTGGCCGGCCTCCTCTCTCCCCTTCCTCCTTTATATATGTGGCCAGGGGGCACCCCAATAGCACAACAGACAATCTCTTAGCCGTGTGAGGTGCCCCCTCCACAGTTCAACACCTCAGTCATATCGTCGTAGTGCTTAGGTGAAGCCCTGTGCCGGTAACTTCGTCATCACCGTCGCCACGCCGTCGGGCTAACGGAACTCTCCCTCGTCCTCAAATGGATCAAGAGCTCGAGGGACATCATCATGTTGAACGTGTGCTGAACACGGACACTACAAAAAAATACACTTCCGTGATGATACGTGTTTGTCACAGTAGGTCGCGTTTTTTGTCATGCTTGTACATCCATGACAATTTTATGACAGAATCAAGATAGGCATACCTGTGCTGTCGTAGAAGTGTTCCATGACATTACCAAAATTATCATCACGGAAGTGTCCACTTCCATGACGATAAATCGCGCGTCACAGAAGTGCTTTCGTCAAGGGTGACCGACACGTGGCATCCACCGTAACGGAACGCCGTTAAGCTATCAGGTCAGATTTTGGATCCGATAACCCGTTAACAGCCCTGACCAATGGGAAATTTCCACGTGTAAAATTATGATTGGCCGAAGGTAACACCTGTCAGCTCGTCAGTGGGCCAGATGTCGCCCGTCCATTGGAGGAGACATGCCTATGATACGTCGACACGTGGCTGGGCCCAACAGAGGCCCATATAGGTTAAAAAGGCCGGCCCAGTCAAAGGCCCGTGGACCTTAAACAGGTACTAGTGGGCCAGCCCAATAATGGCTTGCTTAATACAGGCCCATTTACAGCCCAAAGCCAGATCTGGCCCTTTAATTGTTCGCCCAATATTTGGGCCCATTTACGGCCCCAAGCCAGATCTGGCCCGTTAATTGTTCGCCCAATATTTGGGCCCATTTGCGGCCCGAAGCCAGATCTGGCCAATTAATTGTTCACCGAATATTTGGGCCCAACTACAGCCCTGTGACTTTCGGCCTGTTAGAGGCCTGATGTAGACATGGGCCCATTTCAGCCCGGTGTGACTTTTGGCCTGGGAATGGCCCGTGCTGCCCATGGGCCATATATGGTCCGACGAGACATCGGGCCCACTAACGGCACGTGCTAAAGGTGGGAACAGTTAAGCCCAACGTGACTTTGGGCCTGTTAAAGGCCTGTCGCGTAATTCGGCCCGTTGATGCCTGTGCTAAGCTTCCGGCCTCTTAAAGGCCCATGATATCAGTGGACCAACTAAGGCCCGAGATATGTTTCGGCCTGGTAACGGCCCGTCAGCTAACTGGGCCCAAAACGGCCTGGTCTACATTTCGGCCTGCTGAAGGCCCGTCGACGACTAGTGAAAATTGAGGCCCAACATGCATTTTGGCCTACTAAAGGCCCGTGGTTTCATCTCGGCCGTAACAGGCCAGTACAATATTTAGCCTGTTAATGGCCCAACGCTACCTGGGCCAAACTAAGCGCTGGGTCGACAAAAGGCCCAACTAAAATATAGGCTGGTGTAAGTTTGGGCCTGGCGCAATGTGTGAAGGCCCCAATCATTCAGGCCCAAGAAAGACGCAGGCTGGCCCAATTGTGGCCCGCTAAAAACCTGGCCTGTTAGAGTCGAATGTTTCGGTCCGATCGACTACATCTGATTTTTCCAGATAGCGAATGATGCAGTAACTAGTAGGAATTAAGAACAAACCTACTCTATACAATAAAGAAATTATGGCATAGTAACTAAGAATAAACCTACACTATACAATAAAGGATTTAAGGTATATTACATCCACTGGGCATCGAAGTTCGCCACCAGTGATCATAAAGCGCAACGAAGAAGCAGATTACAAAAACTAGGCACCATTGCAGCGTAACAAAATAATACTGAACCGAGACCACTTCCAAGACAGTTCAAGAAAGGTTAGCCTTGCGGGGGAACTCCTGCGCAAGCTGCTGAGCAAGGCTATGAGACCGGCCTAGCATGTCGGTCATAGCTTCCAGGTGTAGCTGTTTAGCGATGAGGTTCTCATTGGTGTTCTCCGCAATCTTTCTTAGAGATATGACTTCAAGTCAAAGTTGAGTTGCAGAATGCCTTTCTGCTAGAACTTGGCACTGAAGAAGTCGAACTGATTCAGACAACGAATTCTTTGAGCTTGTCTGACTGTTAGTCTCAAGTAACTTGAACACTGCATCAATACAAGACTTTGGGGTTGTCTTGCTATCTTCAAGATGTTTTGCCTTCTTTGCTGCAATATATGTTGGGTTTGTCTCACAGCCTTTAGAAGACTTGTGCATGCCATCAGGCATATCACCCTGAAACAAAGCAGAGAGATGACAGGTCTTGCACTTGTATAAACAAAGATGATAACTGTTCTGTCAATTCTATCCAATTTCAAATTAGAAAATAAAGAGTAAGTTCAAAATATCAATATCATAATTTGGCATTGTTCATAATGCGGGGAGCTTCACCACACTACTGGATTACCATGTCAACATAACAAGCATAGATGAAGGACAAAGAAAATCATTGTATCTATTTTGGATAATGTGCATGGCATGTTGTTCATATCATCAGCCACATCAGTAAGATAAAACAGGAGATGACAATGTGCAAACGTGGGCTGCTTCACCACACACTGGATTATAGATCCATAAAAACAAGCATACATATAGGGAGTATTAAGTAATGTGCATGGTATGAATAAGGGATTTGGTTTTACAAGTAAAACTTAGAACTTACGGTTCTTACGAACATGCATTTTGGTAGAAACAGCAAACTAAACAACAGTAAATGATAGGGACTATGAGCAAATTAAACAGCAGTTGAGGATAAAGGCTTTAGAAGGACTGACTTACATTAACAGTTAACACCGGCTTTATAAGGCCCTTCTCCATGTCAAGGGAAGGATAACTCAAGAATTTCAGCACTGAATCTTCTTCATAAGTATTGCATGTACTCTACATTTTGTAGATAGTAATAGATATGATAATACTGGAAGGGATAGAGGATAATAAAGATAAGATGCAGATTGATGCTACATAATCAACTACCAATCCCTGGAAGTACAAGCGTTACAGGACAAAATGTATTGACAAGAGCAATGGGCTACACTTCTGCACTGGCATTGTCTGTGTATTCTACTTGTTGGTAAGATTAAATATAGATCTGATCTTTTCTAGTAAATGGTGGGCGAGGGAGATAAGATGCAGAATGCTACAAAATGAACCAATCCCTCTTCCCATAATACAAGAGTGTTTTGAACACTAGTGTATTGTACAAAACGTTCTTATATTATAGGACGGAGGGAGTAGCTGTTAATGTAAGTACAATGATAGACCACGTTCAGTCCTTACAAGAGGACTGCAGAGCTAAACCTCTTCAAAAGCATTGGGTTGATTCTAAATTTATGTAGGAGTCCATACGGATCTTATAATGTCCACCAAATGGACGATTACGAGGGTAACATGTGTAGTGATGCTACATAATCAAACATCTATGAAAGTAAGTATGGTCATACAGGGCAAGAGGTACTCACAAGAGCAATGCAGTGTGGAGTATAGTTGCGAGATTCTGTGGTCCCTTGAGAACGAATGTTCTTCTGCTAACAGTTTTCGTACAAGTGAGACATTAAGGAAAATGCAGAAATGTAGTTCAAATTGTGATGTGATATCATAGACATCACCATACGCTGTAGCCGAGACCAATGTGTAACAAGATTATTCCAGTCACCGTCGGATAAATGTAGCACCGGAGACTTTACAAAAATTTCATTTAGAGGCTTCCCATCGAAGTGTGCTTGCCTCAGGTAGGAACGATACTTCATCAACGAGTGCTTGAAAAGTGCAACCAACCCTTGCTCGTCATCACAATCCAGTTTGCTCCTCGCCTATTTAAAAGAATGGAATCTTGTGTCTTTTGTCAGCAGAAACATATGCAGTAAGGACCATGAATAACATTAGTACATTACTTATGCGTAAGTTGCGGAGGAAGACTGGAAATTGTTCTGTGTCTGCGATATAATCTTTCCATGAAGGAAAGATGCGCACAAAGTTCCTGACAACAACATAAGCTTCATCTTCTAAACTGGGAAGAAATGGAACAGGGGTCCTATTTGCTGCAATTGGGGCTCTCTCTGGTTCGAAAAGGGATTTGGCAACTGGATTTGGTGTACTCTTTGCTGGAATGGGGGTTTTGCGTCGTACAGCTGGTGCTATGTCAACTGGCATAATTATATTGTTTGCTACAGTTGGGGTCTGCTGAGTTGGGGCATCAGAAATGAGCAGTGTAGTAGGGTGATGACCCACAAGTATAGGGGATCTATCGTCGTCCTTTCGATAAGTAACAGTGTTGAATCCAACGAGGAGCAGAAGGAAATGATAAACGGGTTTCAGCAAGGTATTCTCTACAAGTACTGAAGTAAGTGGTAACAGATAGTTTTGTGATGAGATAATTTGGAACGAGCAACAAGTAACAAAAGTAAATAAAGTGCAGCAAGGTGGCCCAATCCTTTTTGTAGCAAAGGACAAGCCTGGACAAACTCTTATATAAGGAAAAGCGCTCCCGAGGACACATGGGAATATCGTCAAGCTAGTTTTCATCACATTCGTATGATTCGCTTTCGGTACTTTGATAATTTGACATGTGGGTGGACCGGTGCTTGGGTGCTATTCTTACTTGAACAAGCATCCCACTTATGATTAACCTCTATTGCAAGCATCCACAACTACAACAAAAGTATTAAGGTAAACCTAACCATAGCACGAAACATATGGATCCAAATCAGCCCCTTACGAAGCAACGCATAAACTAGGGTTTAAGCTTCTATCACTCTAGCAACCCATCATCTACTTATTACTTCCCAATGCCTTCCTCTAGGCCCAAATAATGGTGAAGTGTTATGTAGTCGATGTTCACATAACACCACTAGAGGCTAGACAACATACATCTCATCAAAATATCGAACGAATACCAAATTCACATGACTACTAATAGTAAGACTTCTCCCTTGTCCTCAGGAACAAACATAACTACTCACAAAGCATATTCATGTTCATAATCAGAGGGGTATTAATATGCATAAAGGATCTGAATATATGATCTTCCACCAATTAAACCAACTAGCATCAACTACAAGGAGTAATTAACACTACTAGCAACCTACTAGCACCAATCCCGGACTTGGAGACAATAATTGGATACAAGTGATGAACTAGGGTTTTGAGATGAGATGGTGCTGATGAAGATGTTGATGGAGATTGCTCTCTCTCGATGAGAGGAGCGTTGGTGATGATGATGGCGATGATTTCCCCCTCTGGGAGGGAAGTTTCCCCGGCAGAACAGCTCTGCCGGAGCTCGAGATTGGATCCACCAAGGTTCTGCCTCGTGGCGGCGGAGTTTCGTCCTAAAAGGTTGCTTCTTATTTTTTTCTCGATGAAAGACTTCATATAGGAGAAGATGGTCATCGGAGAGCCACCAGGGGGCCCACGAGGTAGGGGGCGCGCCCTCGGGGGGCGCGCCCCCCACCCTCGTGAGCAGGGTGTGGGCCCCCTGGTCTTCATCTTTGGCGAGGATTTTTCATTATTTATTATAAGGTGTTCCGTGGAGTTTCAGGACTTTTGGAGTTGTGCACAATAGGTCTCCAATATTTGCTCCTTTTCCAGCCCAGAATTCCAGCTGCCAGCATTCTCCCTCCTTATGTAAACCTTGTAAAATAATAGAGGATAGCCATAAGTATTGTGACATAATGTGAAATAACAGCCCATAATGCAATAAATATCGATATAAAAGCATGATGCAAAAAGGACGTATCAACTCCCCCAAGCTTAGACCTCGCTTGTCCTCAAGCGAAAAGCCGAAATCGAAAAATATGTCCACATGTTTAGAGATGAAGGTGTCGATAAAAATAAAATACAGACCTGAGGGCATCATGATCATTCTTAGAACAACAACTTATATAATTCTTGTCATATGATATCTTATGCTAGAGTAATAATTCAATCACAATATCAAGTGTGAATCGTAAACTTCATCGAAAACTAACAAACTATAATCTCAGTCATTGAAGCAATTGCAATTTATCATAACATAGGAAAGAGTCAATGCATAAGAGCTTTTCAGCAAGTCCACATACTCAACTATCATATAATCTTTCACAATTGCTGACACTCACGCAATACTTATGGGTATGGAGTTTTAATCAGACACAGAGAAAGATAGGGGCTTATAGTTTTGCCTCCCAACGTTTTACCTCAAGGGAAATGTCAACAGTAATAGTTCATGAAAACTCACATCCAATTAGCCATATATACCAGGATCTTTCCAACATACTGTGCTTGCCAAAGGATAAAGTGTAAAAAGGAAGGGTGAAAATCACCATGACTCCTATGCAAGGTAGGAGATAAAAGTAAAAGATAGGCCCTTCGTAGAGGGAAGCAGAGGTTCTCATGCGCTTTTATGGTTGGATGCACAAAATCTTAATGCAAAAGAACGTCACTTTATATTGCCCCTTGTGATATGGACCTTTATTATGCAGTCCGTCGCTTTTATTACTTCCACATCACAAGATCGTATAAATTTTATTTCTCCCACACCAATAAATCATACATATTTAGAGAGCATTTTTTATTGCTTTGCACCGATGACAACTTACTTGAAGGATCTTATTCAATCCATAGGTAGCTATGGTGGACTCTCATGGCAAAACTGGTTTAAGGGTATTTGGAAGCACAAGTAGTATCTCTACTTGGTGCTGAGAATTTGGCTAGCATGAGGGGGAAAGGCAAGCTCAACATGTTGGAGGATCCAAGACAATATAATTTATCTCAGATGTAAGAAAACATAACCCATTACGTTGTCTTCCTTGTCCAATGTCAACTCTTTAGCATGTCATAATTTAATGAATGCTCACAATCATAAAAGATGTCCAAGATAGTATACCTATATGTGAAGACCTCTCTTTTTTTATTACTTCCTATTAATTGCAAGGATGACCAAAACTATGCTTGTCAACTCTCGACAACTTTTATTCATCATACTTTTTCTATGTGAGCTCCTTACTCTCCATGAGATCCATATGATATCTTTATTTCTTTTTATTTCTTTCTCTTTTCTTTTATTCACTTAGGATCATGGCAAAATAATCAAGCCCTTGACTCATCACTAATCTTTATTATATAGCTCACGGACTCGATTACATAGAAGGATAATAAAGCAAAACTCATAACTAGATCATGCCATAAACTTTATTCTACTAGATCAAAATACTACTAATAAGATCAAACTAAGGAAAACGGTAAAGATAAAAGTGATGGTGATACGATACCGGGGCACCTCCCCCAAGCTTGGCAGTTGCCAAGGGGAGTGCCCATACCAATGTGATTATGCCTCTCTTTTCGGGGACGGTGATGTGATGTTTTTGGCGATGATGCCCTTCAAAATACGATTCTCCTCCTCAAGCTGTGGACTTGCTGCTTGAGCTCCATTATTTCCTTTCAGAGTTTTCCTGTAACAGCCAAAGCTCCCTGCACCCAAGGGTGCTGCATAGCTGCGGGAGAACCAGTGACACTCTTTTTCATATTCTCGTAAGAAAGAAATCTAACATTAGAAGGGATAACCGAGTTTGGAATAGCTGAGCTCTGCAGTTCTCCCATTGTGAATCCAACTCGGAAGCGAGAGGTGACTTCTTGATCCTCCATGGCATCTACCCTCATTAGGTCAGCCTCCATCTCTTCCTCTGTTGCTGGCCTAAAGTGGTCAGGGTCGCTGTTTGCCCTTGGTTCCGATGCCGGATTAGTTACTCGGCTCTCCCCGACCGACTCTTGAGAAGACATCTTGCTCTAATCTGCAGCAACAACAGCTCAAAACAAAAACAGAGGATTTTTGCGCGATACGGGAGTCAAAACCTTCGGGAGAATTTATAATGAATTTTTATCGACCAAAATACGTATCGTGCAAGAAAACGGAGACCAGAAGGCACACGAGGAGCTCACGAGATAGGGGGCGCGCCCTCCGTCCTCGTGGGGCCCTCGTGTCCTTCCCGGACTGCTACTTAATTTTCTATTTTTCTAAATATTCCAAAACGGAGAAATATTGCCTTAAAAATTGTTTTGGAGTCGGTTTACTTACCGTACCACATACCTATTCCTTTTCGGAGTATGAAACGTTCTGGAAAGTGTCCCTTATGTATTCTTCCGCGGTTACGGTTTCAATAGTATTGGTTTCAATATTTATGGGATTACCTGAGATATAATGTTTGATTCTTTGACCGTTTACCACCTTTGGATCTGTGCCTTCGAAGTTGTTGATTTTTATGGCACCAGAACGATAAACCTCCTCGATAACATAGGGGCCTTCCCATGTAGAGAGAAGTTTTCCTACAAAAAAATCTTAAACAAGAGTTGTATAGCAATACATAATCACCTACATTAAACTCACGCTTTTGTATCCTTTCGTCATGCCATCTTTTAACCTTTTCATTAAACAACTTGGCATTTTCGTAAGCTTGGGTTCTCCATTCATCAAGTGAGCTAATATCAAATAACCTCTTTTCACCAGCAAGTTTGAAATCATAGTTGAGCTCTTCAATAGCCCAATATTCCCTATGTTCTAGTTTGAGAGGTAAGTGACATGCTTTTCCATATACCATTTTATACGGAGACATACCCATAGGATTTTTATATGCAGTTCTATAGGCCCATAATGCATCATCAAGTTTCTTGCACCAATTCTTTCTAGACCTATTGACAGTCTTTTGCAAAATTAATTTGAGTTCTCTATTACTCAATTCTACTTGACCGCTAGACTGTGGGTGATCCGGAGATGCAATTCTATGATTGACGTCATATTTAGCAAGCATTTTACGGAAAGCACCATGAATAAAATGGGAACCACCATCAGTCATTAAATATCTAGGGACTCCAAACCTCGGAAAAATAACTTCTTTAAGCATTTTAATAGAAGTGTTATGATCAGCACTACTAGTTGGAATAGCTTCTACCCACTTAGTAACACAATCAACAGCAACTAAAATATGTGTATATCCATTAGAGGCAGGAAAAGGTCCCATATAATCAAAGCCCCATGTTGGGGAACGTAGCAGAAATTCAAAATTTTCCTACGTGTCACCAAGATCTATCTATGGAGAAACCAGCAACGAGGGGAAGGAGAGTGCATCTACATACCCTTGTAGATCGCTATGCGGAAGCGTTCAAGAGAACGGAGTTGAAGGAGTCGTACTCGTCGTGATCCAAATCACAGGAGATCCTAGTGCCGAACGAACGGCACCTTCGCGTTCAACACACGTACAGCCCGGTGACGTCTCCCATGCCTTGATCCAGCAAGGAGAGAGGGAGAGGTTGAGGAAGACTCCATCCAGCAGCAACACAATGGCGTGGTGGTGGTGGAGGAGCGTGGTACTCCAGCAGGGCTTCGCCAAGCACCGCAAGAGACGAGGAGGAGAGAGGGGTAGGGCTGCACCAGGGAGAGATCAAATCGTGTGTCTTGGGCAGCCCGAAACCCCCACTATTTATAGGAGAAGGGGAGGAGGGTGCGCCCCCTCTAGGGTTCCCACCCCTAGGGAGGCGGCAGCCCTAGATGGGATGGAGGGGGGGCGGCCAAGAGGGGGAGAGGGGGGCGCGCCCTAGGGTGGGTCTTAGGCCCATCTGCGCCTAGGGTTTCCCCCTTCTCCTCCTAGCTGCGCCTTGGGCCTTGTGGGAGGCGCACTAGCCCACTCAGGGGCTGGTCCCTTCCCACTCTTGGCCCATGCAAGCCTCCGGGGCTGGTGGCCCCACTTGGTGGACCCCCGGGACCCTCCCGGTGGTCCCGGTACGTTACTGATAAAACCCGAAACTTTTCCGGTGACCAAAATGTTGGAAATATGCCCTAGAGGAAATAATAAAAGCATTATTATTATATTTCCTTGTTCATGATAATTGTCTTTATTCATGCTATAATTGTATTATCCGGAAATCGTAATACATGTGTGAATAACAGACACCAACATGTCCCTAGTAAGCCTCTAGTTGACTAGCTCGTTGATCAACAGATAGTCATGGTTTCCTGACTATGGACATTGGATGTCATTGATAACGAGATCACATCATTAGGAGAATGATGTGATGGACAAGACCCAATCCTAAACATAGCACAAGATCGTATAGTTCGTTTGCTAGAGTTTTCCAATGTCAAAGTATCTTTTTCCTTAGACCATAAGATCGTGTAACTCCCGGATACCGTAGGAGTGCTTTGGGTATACCAAACGTCACAACGTAACTGGGTGACTATAAAGGTATACTACGGGTATCTCCGAAAGTGTCTGTTGGGTTGACACGGATCAAGACTGGGATTTGTCACTCCGTATGACGGAGAGGTATCACTGGGCCCACTCGGTAATGCATCATCATTATGAGCTCAAAGTGACCAAGTGTCTGGTCACGGGATCATGCATTACGGTACGAGTAAAGTGACTTGCCGGTAACGAGATTGAACGAGGTATTGGGATACCGATGATCGAATCTCGGGCAAGTAACATACCGATTGACAAAGGGAATTGCATACGGGGTTGATTGAATCCTCGACATCGTGGTTCATCCGATGAGATCATCGTGGAGCATGTGGGAGCCAACATGGGTATCCAGATCCCGCTGTTGGTTATTGACCGGAGAGTCGTCTCGGTCATGTCTGCTTGTCTCCCGAACCCGTAGGGTCTACACACTTAAGGTTCGGTGACGCTAGGGTTGTGAAGATATGTATATGCAGAAACCCGAATGTTGTTCGGAGTCCCGGATGAGATCCCGGACGTCACGAGGAGTTCCGGAATGGTCCGGAGGTAAAGAATTATATATAGGAAATGCTGTTTCGGCCATCGGGACAAGTTTCGGGGTTATCGGTATTGTACCGGGACCACCGGAGGGGTCCCGGGGGCCCACCGGGTGGGGGCCACCTGTCCCGGGGGGCCACATGGGCTGTAGGGGGTGCGCCTTGGCCTACATGGGCCAAGGGCACCAGCCCTACTAGGCCCATGTGCCTAGGGTTTCCATGGGGGAGGAGTCCAAGTGGTGGAAGGCACCTCTAGGTGCCTTGGGGGGGAGGGAATCCTCCCCCTGGCCGCCGCACCTAGGAGATCAGATCTCCTAGGCTGCGCACCACCCCCCTTGGCCCTCCTATATATAGTGGGGGAGAGGAGGGATTTCATACACCAGCCCCTGGCGCCTCCCTCTCTCCCCGTTACATCTCTCTCTCGCAGTATAGGCGAAGCCCTGCTACTGTGACGCCCTGCATCCACCACCACACCGTCGTGCTGCTGGATCTTCATCAACCTCTCCTTCCCCCTTGGTGGATCAAGAAGGAGGAGACGTCTCCCGTCCCGTACGTGTGTTGAACGCGAAGGTGCCGTCCGTTCGGCGCTTGGTCATCGGTGATTTGGATCACGTCGTGTACGACTATATCATCACCGTTCTTTGAACGCTTCCGCACACGATCTACAAGGTATGTAGATGCATCTGATGACTCGTTGCTAGATGAACTCCTAGATAGATCTTGGTGAAACGAGTAGGAAAATTTTTGTTTTCTGCAACGTTCCCCAACAGTGGTATCAGAGCTAGGTCTATGCGTAGTTCTTCTTGCGCGAGTAGAACACAATGAGTTGTGGGCGTAGATTTGTCAACTTTCTTGCCGTTACTAGTCTTTTCTTGCTTCAGCGGTATTGTGGGTTGAAGCGGCCCGGACCAACCTTACACGTACGCTTACGTGAGACCGGTTCCTCCGACTAACATGCACTAGTTGCATAAGGTGGCTGGCGGGTGTCTGTCTCTCCCACTTTAGTTGGAGCGGATTCGATGAACAGGGTCCTTATGAAGGGTAAATAGAAGTTGACAAATCACGTTGTGGCTTTAACGTAGGTAAGAAGACGTTCTTTCTAGAACCCTAAATCAGCCACGTAAAACTTGCAACAACAATTAGAGGACGTCTAACTTGTTTTTGCAGCAAGTGGTTTGTGATATGATATGGCCAAAGTTGTGATGAATGATGAATGATCTATATGTGATGTATGAGATGTTCATGCTATTGTAATAGGAATCACGACTTGCATGTCGATGAGTATGACAACCGGCAGGAGCCATAGGAGTTGTCTTTATTCTTTTATATGACCTGCATGTCATCGAGAAACGCCATGTAAATTACTTTACTTTATTGCTAAACGCGTTAGCCATAGTAGTAGAAGTAATGGTTGGCGAGCAACTTCATGGAGACACGATGATGGAGATCATGGTGTCAAGCCGGTGACAGGATGATCATGGAGCCCCAAGATGGAGATCAAAGGAGCTATGTGATATTGGCCATATCATGTCACGTTTATTATTTGATTGCATGTGATGTTTATCATGTTTTGCATCTTGTTTACTTAGAACGATGGTAGTAAATAAGATGATCCCTCATAACAATTTCAAGAAGTGTTCTCCCCTAACTGTGCACCGTTCCTAAAGTTCGTCGTTTCTAAGCACGCCGTGATGATCGGGTGTGATGGATCCTTACGTTCACATACAACGGGTGTTGACGAGCCTAGCATGTACAGACATGGCCTCGGAACACATGCAAAACACTTGGGGTTAACTTGACGAGCCTAGCATGTACAGACATGGCCTCGGAACACAGAAGACCGAAAGGTCGAGCATGAGTCGTATAGAAGATACGATCAACATGAAGATGTTCACCGACGTTGACTAGTCCATCTCACGTGATGATCGGACACGGCCTAGTTAACTCGGATCATGTAATACTTAGATGACTAGAGGGATGTCTAATCTAAGTGGGAGTTCATTAATAATTTGATTAGATGAACTTAATTATCATGAACTTAGTCTAAAATATTTTACACTATGTCTTGTAGATCAAATGGCCCACGTAGTCCTCAACTTCAACGCGTTCCTAGAGAAAACCAAGCTGAAAGACGATGGCAGTAACTATACGGACTGGGTCCGGAACCTGAGGATCATCCTCATAGCTGCCAAGAAAGATTATGTCCTACAAGCACCGCTAGGTGATCCACCCGTCCCACAGAACCAAGATGTTATGAACGCTTGGCAGACACGTGTTGACGACTACTCCCTCGTTCAGTGCGGCATGCTTTACAACTTAGAGCCGGTGCTCCAAAAGCGTTTTGAGAGACATGGAGCATATGAGATGTTCGAAGAGCTGAAAATGGTTTTTCAAGCTCATGCCCGGATCGAGAGATATGAAGTCTCTGATAAGTTCTTCAGCTGTAAGATGGAGGAAAATAGTTCTGTCAGTGAGCACATACTCACTATGTCTGGGTTACATAACCGCTTGTCTCAGCTGGGAGTTAATCTCCCGGATGATGCGGTCATTGACAGAATCCTCCAGTCGCTTCCACCAAGCTACAAGAGCTTTGTGATGAACTTCAACATGCAGGGGATGCAAAAGACCATTCCTGAGTTGTTCTCAATGCTGAAATCAGCGGAGGTAGAAGTCAAGAAAGAACATCAAGTGTTGATGGTCAATAAAACCACTAAGTTCAAGAAAGGCAAGGGTAAAAAGAACTTCAAGAAGGACGGCAAGGAGGTTGCCGCGCCCGGCAAGCAAGCTGCCGGGAAGAAGCCAAAGAATGGACCCAAGCCTGAGACGGAGTGCTTTTATTTCAAAGGGAAGGGTCACTGGAAACGGAACTGCCCCAAATACTTAGCGGACAAGAAGGCCGGCAATACCAAAGGTATATTTGATATACATGTAATTGATGTGTACCTTACCAGTACTCGTAGTGACTCCTGGGTATTTGATACCAGTGCCGTTGCTCATATTTGTAACTCACAGCAGGAGCTGCGGAATAAACGGAGACTGGTGAAGGACGAGGTGACGATGCGCGTCGGGAATGGTTCCAAGGTCGATGTGATCGCCGTCGGCACGCTGCCTCTACATTTACCTACGGGATTAGTTTTAAACCTCAATAATTGTTATTTAGTGCCAGCTTTGAGCATGAACATTGTATCGGGATCTCGTTTAATTCGAGATGGCTACTCATTTAAATCTGAGAATAATGGTTGTTCCATTTATATGAGAGATATGTTTTATGGTCATGCTCCTATGGTGAATGGTTTATTCTTAATGAGTCTCGAACGTAATGCTACACATGTTCATAATGTGAGTACCAAAAGATGTAAGGTTGATAATGATAGTTCCACATACTTGTGGCACTGCCGCCTTGGTCACATAGGTGTCAAACGCATGAAGAAGCTCCATGCAGATGGACTTTTAGAGTCTCTTGATTATGAATCATTTGACACGTGCGAACCATGCCTTATGGGTAAAATGACCAAGAGTCCGTTCTCAGGAACAATGGAGCGAGCAACCGACTTATTGGAAATCATACATACTGATGTGTGCGGTCCAATGAGTGTTGAGGCTTGCGGTGGCTATCGTTATGTTCTCACCCTCACTGATGACTTAAGTAGATATGGGTATGTCTACTTAATGAAACACAAGTCTGAAACCTTTGAAAAGTTCAAGGAATTTCAGAGTGAGGTTGAGAATCAACGTGATAGGAAAATCAAGTTTCTACGATCAGATCGTGGAGGAGAATACTTGAGTCACAAATTTGGTACACACTTAAGAAAATGTGGAATAGTTTCACAACTCACGCCGCCTGGAACACCTCAACGTAACGGTGTGTCCGAACGTCGTAACCGCACTCTATTGGATATGGTGCGGTCTATGATGTCTCTTACTGATTTACCGCTATCTTTTTGGGGCTATGCTTTAGAGACTGCCGCATTCACTTTAAATAGGGCTCCGTCGAAATCCGTTGAGACGACACCGTATGAATTATGGTTTGGGAAGAAACCTAAGCTGTCATTTCTAAAAGTCTGGGGATGCGATGCTTATGTGAAGAAACTTCAACCTGAGAAGCTCGAACCCAAGTCGGAAAAATGCGTCTTCATAGGATACCCAAAAGAAACTATTGGGTACACCTTCTACCTCAGATCCGAAGGCAAGATCTTTGTTGCCAAGAATGGGTCCTTTCTAGAGAAAGAGTTTCTCTCGAAAGAAGTAAGTGGGAGGAAAGTAGAGCTTGATGAAGTATTACCTCTTGAACCGGCAAATGGCGCAACTCAAGAAAAATGTTCCTGAGGTGCCTGCACCGACTAGAGAGGAAGTTAATGATAATGATCAAGATACTTCTGATCAAGCTCCTACTGAGATTCGAAGGTCCACAAGGACACGTTCCGCACCAGAGTGGTACGGCAACCCTGTCTTGGAAATCATGTTGTTAGACAACGGTGAACCTTTGAACTATGAAGAAGCGATGGCGGGCCCGGATTCCGACAAATGGCTAGAAGCCATGAAATCTGAGATAGGATCCATGTATGAAAACGAAGTATGGACTTTGACTGACTTGCCCGTTGAACGGCGAGCCATAGAGAATAAATGGATCTTTAAGAAGAAGACAGACGCGGATGGTAATGTGACCATCTATAAAGCTCGGCTTGTCGCTAAGGGTTATCGACAAGTTCAAGGGGTTGACTACGATGAGACTTTCTCACCGGTAGCGAAGCTAAAGTCCGTCCGAATCATGTTAGCAATTGCCGCATTCTACGATTATGAAATATGGCAAATGGACGTCAAAACGGCATTCCTTAATGGTTTCCTTAAGGAAGAATTGTATATGATGCAGCCGGAAGGTTTTGTCGATCCTAAGAATGCTGACAAGGTGTGCAAGCTCCAACGCTCGATTTATGGGCTGGTGCAAGCATCTCGGAGTTGGAACATTCGCTTTGATGAGATGATCAAAGCGTTTGGGTTTACACAGACTTATGGAGAAGCCTGCGTTTACAAGAAAGTGAGTGGGAGCTCTGTAGCATTTCTCATATTATATGTAGATGACATACTATTGATGGGAAATGATATAGAACTCTTGGACAGCATCAAGGCCTACTTGAATAAGAGTTTTTCAATGAAGGACCTTGGAGAAGCTGCTTATATATTAGGCATCAAAATCTATAGAGATAGATCAAGACGCCTCATAGGTCTTTCACAAAGCACATACCTTGATAAGATATTGAAGAAGTTCAATATGGATCATTCTAAGAAGGGGTGAAATTGAGCTCAGCTCAATGTCCGACCATGGCAGAAGAAATAGAAGAGATGAGTGTCATCCCCTATGCCTCAGCCATAGGTTCTATTATGTATGCCATGCTGTGTACCAGACCTGATGTAAACCTTGCCGTAAGTTTGGTAGGCAGATACCAAAGTAATCCCGGCAAGGAACACTGGACAGCGGTCAAATCGTGTACTCCAGCAGGGCTTCGCCAAGCACCGCAAGAGACGAGGAGGAGAGAGGGGTAGGGCTGCACCAAGGAGAGATCAAATCATGTGTCTTGGGCAGCCCAAAACCCCCACTATTTATAGGAGAAGGGGAGGAGAGTGCGCCCCCTCTAGGGTTCCCACCCCTAGGGAGGCGGCAGCCCTAGATGGGATGGAGGGGGGGCGGCCAAGAGGGGGAGAGGGGGGCGCGCCCTAGGGTGGGCCTTAGGCCCATCTGCGCCTAGGGTTTCCCCCTTCTCCTCCTAGCTGCGCCTTGGGCCTTGTGGGAGGCGCACTAGCCCACTCAGGGGCTGGTCCCTTCCCACTCTTGGCCCATGCAAGCCTCCGGCGCTGGTGGCCCCACTTGGTGGACCCCCGGGACCCTCCCGGTGGTCCCGGTACATTACTGATAAAACCCGAAACTTTTCCGGTGACCAAAATGTTGGAAATATGCCCTAGAGGAAATAATAAAAGCATTATTATTATATTTCCTTGTTCATGATAATTGTCTTTATTCATGCTATAATTGTATTATCCGGAAATCGTAATACATGTGTGAATAACAGACACCAACATGTCCCTAGTAAGCCTCTAGTTGACTAGCTCGTTGATCAACAGATAGTCATGGTTTCCTGACTATGGACATTGGATGTCATTGATAACGAGATCACATCATTAGGAGAATGATGTGATGGACTAGACCCAATCCTAAACATAGCACAAGATCGTATAGTTCGTTTGCTAGAGTTTTCCAATGTCAAAGTATCTTTTCCTTAGACCATGAGATCGTGTAACTCCCGGATACCGTAGGAGTGCTTTGGGTATGCCAAACGTCACAACGTAACTGGGTGACCATAAAGGTATACTACGGGTATCTCCGAAAGTGTCTGTTGGGTTGACATGGATCAAGACTGGGATTTGTCACTCCGTATGACGGAGAGGTATCACTGGGCCCACTCGGTAATGCATCACCATAATGAGCTCAAAGTGACCAAGTGTCTGGTCACGGGATCATGCATTACGGTACGAGTAAAGTGACTTGCCGGTAACGAGATTGAACGAGGTATTGGGATACCGATGATCGAATCTCGGGCAAGTAACATATCGATTGACAAAGGGAATTGCATACGGGGTTGATTGAATCCTCGACATCGTGGTTCATCCGATGAGATCATCGTGGAGCATGTGGGAGCCAACATGGGTATCCAGATCCCGCTGTTGGTTATTGACCGGAGAGTCGTCTCGGTCATGTCTGCTTGTCTCCCGAACCCGTAGGGTCTACACACTTAAGGTTCGGTGACGCTAGGGTTGTGAAGATATGTATATGCAGAAACCTGAATGTTGTTCGGAGTCCCGGATGAGATCCCGGACATCACGAGGAGTTCCGGAATGGTCCGGAGGTAAAGAATTATATATAGGAAGTGCTGTTTCGGCCATCGGGACAAGTTTCGGGGTTATCGGTATTGTACCGGGACCACCGGAGGGGTCCCGGGGGCCCACCGGGTGGGGCCACCTGTCCCGGGGGGCCACATGGGCTGTAGGGGGTGCGCCTTGGCCTACATGGGCCAAGGGCACCAGCCCTACTAGGCCCATGCGCCTAGGGTTTCCATGGAGGAGGAGTCCATGTGGTGGAAGGCACCTCTAGGTGCCTTGGGGGGGAGGGAATCCTCCCCCTGGCCGCCGCACCTAGGAGATCAGATCTCCTAGGCTGCGCACCACCCCCCTTGGCCCTCCTATATATGGTGGGGGAGAGGAGGGATTTCATACACCAGCCCCTGGCGCCTCCCTCTCTCCCCGTTACATCTCTCTCTCACAGTATAGGCGAAGCCCTGCTACTGTGACGCCCTGCATCCACCACCACGCCGTCGTGCTGCTGGATCTTCATCAACCTCTCCTTCCCCCTTGCTGGATCAAGAAGGAGGAGACGTCTCCCGTCCCGTACGTGTGTTGAACGCGGAGGTGCCGTCCGTTCGGCGCTTGGTCATCGGTGATTTGGATCACGTCGTGTACGACTATATCATCACCGTTCTTTGAACGCTTCCGCACGCGATCTACAAGGTATGTAGATGCATCTGATGACTCGTTGCTAGATGAACTCCTAGATAGATCTTGGTGAAACGAGTAGGAAATTTTTTGTTTTCTGCAACGTTCCCCAACACAAAACAGGACTTCCCATATATAAATCTTTACCTCTGGACCATTCCGGAACTCCTCGTGATGTCCGGGATCTCATCCGGGACTCCGAAAAACATTCGGTAACCACATACAAACTTTCTTTATAACCCTAGCATCATCGAACCTTAAGTGTGTAGACCCTACGGGTTCGGGAACCATGCAGAAATGACCGAGACATTCTTCGGTCAATAACCAACAGCGGGATCTGGATACCCATGTTGGTTCCCACATGTTCCACGATGATCTCATCGGATGAACCACGATGTCGAGGATTCGATCAATCCCGTATACAATTCCCTTTGTCTAGTGGTATTGTACTTGCCCGAGATTCGATCGTCGGTATCCCGATACCTTGTTCAATCTCGTTACCGGCAAGTCTCTTTTACTCGTTCCATAACACATCATCCCGTGATGAACTCTTTGGTCACATTGTGCACATTATGATGATGTCCTACCAAGTGGGCCCAGAGATACCTCTCTGTTTACACGGAGTGACAAATCCCAGTCTCGATTCGTGCCAACCCAACAGACACTTTCGGAGATACCTGTAGTGTACCTTTATAGCCACCTGGTTACGTTGTGACGTTTGGCACACCCAAAGTATTCCTACAGTATCCGAGAGTTGCACAATCTCATGGTGTAAGGAAATGATACTTGACATTAGAAAAAGCTTTAGCATACGAACTACACGATCTTTGTGCTAGGCTTAGGATTGGGTCTTGTCCATCACATCATTCTCCCAATGATGTGATCCCGTTATCAACGACATCCAATGTCCATGGTCAGGAAACCGTAACCATCTATTGATCAACGAGCTAGTCAACTAGAGGCTTACTAGGGACATGGTGTTGTCTATGTATCCACACATGTATCTGAGTTTCCTATCAATACAATTCTAGCATGGATAATAAAGGATTATCATGAACTAGGAAATATAATAATAACTAATTTATTATTACCTCTAGGGAATATTTCCAACAGTCTCCCACTTGCACTAGAGTCAATAATCTAGTTCACATCGCCATGTGATTAACACTCACAGGTCACATCGCCATGTGACCAACATCCAAAGAGTTTACTAGTGTCACTAAACTAGTTCACATCATCATGTGATTAAGACTCAATGAGTTCTGGGTTTGATCATGTTTTTCTTGTGAGAGAGGTTTTAGTCAACGGGTCTGCAACATTCAGATCCGTATGTTCTTCACAAATCACTAGGTCATATTATAAATGCTGCTTCCACGCTCCACTTGGAGCTATTCCAAATGGTTGCTCCACTATACGTATCTGGTTTGCTACTCAGAGTCATTCAGATAGGTGTTAAAGCTTGCATCGATGTAACCCTTTACGCCGAACTCTTTATCACCTCCATAATCGAGAAACATGTCCTTATTACTCCAAGGACAATTTTGACCGCTATCTAGTGATCCACTCCTGGATCACCTTTGTACCCTCTTGCCAGACATGTGGCAAGGCACACATCAGGTGCGGTACTCAGCATGGCATACCGTATAGAGCCTATGACAAAAGCATAGGTAACGACATTCTTCCTTTCTCTTTCTTCTGCCGTGGTCGAGCTTTAAGTCTTAACTTCATACCTTACAACTCAGGCAAGAACTCCTTCTTTGACTGATCCATCTTGAACACCTTCAAGATCATGTCAAGGTATGTGCTCATTTGAAAGTACCATTAAGCGTTTTGATCTATCCTTATAGATCTTGATGCTCAATGTTCAAGTAGCTTAATCCAGGCATTCCATTGAAAAACACTTTTCAAATAACTATGCATGCTTTCTAGAAATTCTACATCATTTTTGATCCACAATATGTCAACAACATATACTCATCAGAAATTCTATAGTGCTCCCACTCACTTCTTTGGAAATACAAGTTTCTCATAAACTTTGTATAAACCCAAAATCTTTGATCATCTCATCAAAGCATACATTCCAACTCCGAGATGCTTACTCCAGTCCTTAGAAGGATTGTTGGAGCTTTGCATACTTATTAGCATCTCTCAGGATTGACAAAACCTTCCGGTTGTATCACATACAACCTTTCCTCAAGAAAATCATCGAGGAGACAATGTTTTGACATCCTATCCTCAAGATTTCATAAATAATGCTAATATAATTCCAACAGACTCTTAGCATCGCTACGAGTGAGAAAGTCTCATCGTAGTCAACTCCTTGAACTTGTCGGAAAACATCTTAACGACAAGTCGAGCTTTCTTAATGGTGATACTTACCATCATTGTCTGTCTTCCTTTTAAAATCCATCTGTACTCAACAGCCTTACGACCATCGAGCCGTTCTGCCAAAGTCTACACTTTGTTTTCATACATGGATCCTCTCTCGGATTTTATGGCCTCGAGCCATTTATCGGAATCCGGGCCCACCATCGCTTCTCCATAGCTCGTAGGTTCATTGTTGTCTAGCAACATGACTTCCAAGATAGGATCACGTACCACTCTGAAGTAGTACGCATCCTTGTCATCCCACGAGGTTTGGTAGTGACTTGATCTGAAGTTTCATGATCACTATCATAAGCTTCCACTTCAATTGATGTAGGTGCCATAGGAACAACTTCCTGTGCCCTGCCACACACTAGTTGAAGAGACGGTTCAATAACCTCATCAAGTCTCCATCATCCTGTGACACTCCAAAATTTTAATTTGGTTTTCATCAAAAACTTTGTTGGATTTTAAAAGAGGGCATTTAAAATTTCTTTTCCAGAAATCCTTCCTCTTAAAAAAAAACTTCCTTTCCTTTGGCAAGGATTTTCTTTTCCCTTTCAAATTTGGTGTTGAATTTTTGGAAGCTTTTCCTTCTGGTTGTTACCCTCTCAAACTTATTTATTTTCAAAAAGAAAATAAAGAAACCCTAGGAGTTTTGGGACTTCTTTCTTTTTGAATCCACCCATGGTTTTACCATGTCTCCTATAGTAAAACTTTTCAAAACCCCTCCCTCCACCTTTGGACAATCTAACTTCTCTATCTCAACAAGTCCAAAAAAAAGTTTTGGATTTTATTTCAATTATTTTATCTCCCAAAACTTTTCTGCCATTCATTTTGAGCCTAAGTGATTTTCAAAGCAAGTACCATTTTGCCTTTGAGTCTTTATCCCAAACCAACTTCCCTGGATTGTCTTTAGTACCCACAACCTAGAACCATCTTGATCCACTCTTCTTCTTTTCAAAAATTTCAAATTTCACTCACTGCAAGTTTGGACCAGATTTGCCAAATTTGGTGAAATTCATATCTACACTTCTCCAAAAATTCCACAAAAATTCAGGCAGAATTCCACCAAAAATCATGCAGCCTACTGTAGCAATGAGAAGCCACTCCACCAAATTTCAGCTCTAGGAAAAATCCCTAGATGCCAAAATCATTCTGTCGAGCACCTGAGCTGCACTGATCTTTGCATTTTCAGTAAAGTTCAGTAAAATTCAGTTTTACAATGTCGTTTTCTTCAGAGTTCAGTCACAAGCTCACAGTGCCCTTGGCTGGATGCTCGCAGCCCCTCCCTCTTGTCCGGAGCTTCACACGCGTGCTGGAGCCTTCCTGGCGTCGGTGGCGCGCTGGCCCGCCCCCGCCGGCGTCTTCTGCGGCGTCGGGACCTCCCGTGGCGGCCGACAGAAGGCACACCACGGCAGAACGCCGTTCAGCGCGCCCAAGCCATCTGGTAGCTCCGCGTGGCCGTCTCCCTTGCCAGCGCACGCGTGCAGCACCGCCGCCGTGGCCTGGCACGCGCAGGGCGCGCTCCCTGCCGCCGACGTGCCGCACGGCCGTTCCGTTGGGACAGGCCGTAAAACCCCCTCCCGTGCTGAGCTGGACCCTGGAATGGCACCACTACTCCACCTAGGAGATGCCCAAGCTCCTAATCCCACTGCCCAACCGCAGCGCCACCGTAATCGCTCGCCGGACTTATCCTGTTCGCGGCAACCGCCTCGGGCCGGCTATATATAGCACCCCTAAGCTCCCTCTCGCCCCCGCACACCTCCACCACCTCACTGGACCCCGACCAGCAACTAGAAGAGCCTCGAGGGGCCCTTCTTCCTCGACTCCGGCCGCCTCGCTCCGCCTCGGCCTCCAGCTCGATCACTCCGGTGAGGCCACCTCCGGCGCCCAAACCTCGTCCGTAGCCTTCTCTAGCACCCAGTGAGCTAACCCCCTCCTCAATTTAATCCTTGCAGCCCTCCTCGGCGAGTTCCATCAACGCCCGAACCACCGTCCGCCGGAGTTGAGGCCACCGTCGACGTGGTGCTCACCGGCGACCACCACCACCACCCATAGACGCGGAACGGGTGCACTGATCACGAAGGTACTCTCCGATCCCCCTGCCTCGCCGTGGATCGCCGCCGGCGACCACCGCGGCTCTCGGGCACCGTCGTTCTCCGCCGCCCTTTTTGAATTTTCAAACCTGACGGGGTGGGACCCGCTGTCAGCCTCTCTGTCCTTTTTAAACGAAGCGTTTTCTGATAACGCCTTCTGCCAAATGCGCTTTCCCTCTGGGCTGGCGTAGTTTCTGCCGAAGCGTTTTCTGTTTTTATAAGCTAGCCCCTGGAAACTTTCTGTTTCATTACAGATGAGTCCCTGGACAAAAACCCTTATAACTTTTAAACAGAAAGGTATTTTTGATTGATTCTTTTTCTGTTCTCTTTAAAATTTTGTCTAGTTTTTTATCAGATTTATTTGAAAAATATTTGGAATACTTTTTGTGCACCCCTTGGTATTTACGATAGCGCATATATTTTCTTTATACCGTAGATACCGAAGGAGGTGACGGAGCCGCGAACTTCACCGAGCTAGGCTCCGACTACTCTGAACCAGGCAAGCATGTTTGAACTTTTGATATGATGAGTGTCTTGGCATGTTTTGCATTTAGTTAGTTTCATGGCATGTTGATGAGCATACCGATGAACGTTATTTTATGCAATGTTGAGGTAAGTGAGTTCGATGATCCATAAGTGGATGGATGTGAGTATGAATGGCCATGTGTTGGCATGAGGATGGGTAAGATGGCAGTGTTGTAGCATGCCAGTCTTATGCCAGGCTAAGTGACTGCAGTGTCAAGCCGTATCGGTCCAGTTCCTCCCATTTCCTTCCCTGTACGACCACATGTTTTCCGCAAGGAATATGGTTTAGTAAGTTGCAAACCGCTTTCCTGGTACACACCAAAAGGAGAGGCCGGGATGATGGTTCCATGGCCCTGGATTAAAGCCAGTCATCCGGTCAGGGGGCATGGGTGTTTCCGGTTGGGACCGAGAGGGGGGCAGCCCTTAGAGCGCGCGTATATAAATTTGATCCCATGCTATTCGAGATTGTGATCTCCCCGTCTCAAAAGTTTTTCTTGGACGATGTCTAGGGTGATTCCTAGCATCGAGAGGTAGGATGGGTGTGTACTTGTTAGCTGTGTTTCTTCCGAAATACCGTAAACGGAACTAGTCCTTCGTGACTACGGAAATCCGTTGGCTATGGGAAATTTTTGTACAAACTCTGCAGAGTCATATATTCCTTGAATCATCTATTCTATGTCCAAGATCAGTATCATCTTATCCTGACAAGTGCCAGTTTTGATGATAGAGACTCCGGTGAATCGTATGAGTGCTAATTCCGGCTAAATGATTATTCCTGTGGATGGACTAACCCGTTTATATTCATGAATTGAATGTTGATTGTGAGTATTATTTACTTGTGAATAAAAGCCCTTTCTGTGATGTCGCTCAGACGTCCGACTGTGGCATTTCCTTTAAAAGCCCTTTCTGTGATGTCGCTCAGACGTCCGACTGTGGCGTTTCTTTTAAAGCCCTTTCTGTGATGTCGCTTAGACGTCCGACTGTGGCATTTCTTTTAAAGCCCTTTCTGTGATGTCGCTCAGACGTCCGACTGTGGCATTTCTTTTAAAAGCCCTTTCTGCGATGTCGCTCAGACGTCCGACTCTGGCATTTCTTTTAAAGCCCTTTATGTGGTGTCGCTAAGACGTCCGACTGTGGCATTTCTTTTAAAGCCCTTTCTGCGATGTCGCTCAGACGTCCGACTGTGGCATTTCTTTTAAAGCCCTTTATGTGGTGTCGCTAAGACGCCCGACTATGGCATTTCTTTTAAAGCCCTTTCTGCGATGTCGCTCAGACGTCCGACTGTGGCATCTTTTCCTTCTATTTATTTGTTCACCTTTCGAGGCGTCGCTTCAGACACCCGATCGGTCTTCATTTATGTTTTGTTGGGATTTCAGGTGGACTACCGCCGTTTCCCTTTTTACTTACTTCGTTATGCTAATTTTTGAATACACATTGGTGAATTAATCGTAACGCATTCATGCATGCATTTGTTATATCTCACGTCCGAACTGTCTTGCGAGTACTTTCAAAGTACTCACTGGCTTGTTGATTTGGCCAGATGCTGACGAAGGCGATCTCATGGATGAAGAGTTCGATAGCGAGTCCGACGCCTAGAGGAGTCCTAGTCAGTCTCGCGCGACCCTGGATTTGCTCACTATATTATATCCGCTTCCGCTACCAAATAAATTCATTGAGCCTCACCTTGACGCTCGATGAGATGCCAGTTTTAGAGTCATGTATCTCACTCCCCGCTGTGTTTTTCCACCACCGCCCTATCCTCGAGTCAGTAGTATGCCTTCACACCACTGTGTCATGTCCGCGTTTATGTATAATTATTGGCGTGCTTGTAATAATTTGGTTGAGCAATCGTAGCTCGACCCTGTAATATATTTTATGCTACTGGCTTATTGTATCAAGAAATTGTCCACCGGTAAGGATAATTTTTCCCATACAGGACACAAAAGATTGGTTTCTCAATAAATATTTTTATTGGAAAACCGGTCGTGACAGGCTTGGTATCAGAGCCTGGCTGACTGTAGGAAGCCACTAGGTGCGATCGCTAATCGGTTATTAGCATAATAGAGCTAATTTATATTTCTGCAATTGTAGTCATTTTCTGTCAGTCAGCATAAATTTATGTTCTGACCATGCAGAATTTTTGCCTACTTTTGTAGATGGCCGACAACAGCTGCGAGTCTCAGACCTTCGCCAACGTGCCCGATGGGTTCGTCAAGCTTCTTTCCTTCATCATTCAGGTCGCGATGGGGCCGTCTGTGCGCCCAGTCTTCACACTCTACCAGCACAAGGTCAACGACAGACTGACCATGCACCCGGCCACGGTGCAGTTCAGGGGAGGGCGTGGTGAGTTACGCCGCTTCCGGTTCGTGGGAAGAGCCATGCCTACGGATAGGCATGCTATGCAGATGGCAGCCCGTGAGGCGATAGCTCGCCTCAGGGATGTCCTTCCCGCGATGAAGACTCGTCGCTACCGCTATCTTCCATGCCATGTGCCGTACACCTGTCACTATGCATTCTCCTGCCCCAGAGGAGAACGAGATGAGGCTTTTGAGATGCTTATTGAGTATCTCCGGGCTCTGGAGGCAGCCTTCGACAACCTGGTGGACGACTTCGTAGCTGCCCGCATGGACTCAGTCCATGGCTGTGCCGCCAACAGGAGGGAGCTCCTGCCCGCCGCACCGCCACTGACTTTTGTCTCGTCATCAGCATCTTATGCACCTACTCGTCGCCTGCCTACCACCGAAGAGTTCAACCAGGCCATTGCGCCCACTCCAGCGCGCACTGCACCACCCGTTGTGCCTACTCCTATTCGTGTTGCTCCGCCCCTGGCACCCGCTCCATCTACCCGACGCAGCTCTTCACGTCTAGAGCCTATTAGTGAGGAGGAGGTCGAGTCCCCAGCCTCACTGCGCCTCACCCTTGGCAGGGCCAAGGAGATCGTCAACATTTCCGGCTGAGTGCGTTTGCCCGTCATGCGATGTAGCGCTTGTAAGATATGTACATAGGTTGTGAGGAGTAGCTTGTTTGCGCATCATGTAGGAACTGGAGAAGTGCACTAGCCTAAATAACATGTCAGGATTATGTACGCATATCCTGAGTGATGTATTGTATAATTATCGCCCGCGTGTAAGATATGTAATGAGCAGTCCTTCTCCGTGCGCAATTCGATTTGTTTTCTTAAGTGATCTTGGTCATTTAAATTATTTGCCATCCTTGTGCAATTTTGGATTTGTTTTTTCGACCATCTTCGCTTTTCTTATGAGTTTTACAAAATATATCCCCAGAGTGAAAAATGTCTCGTCCTTGGACTCGCTCCATGCCTACTCCGCTAGAGGAAGATTATGACACTCAACCAGGCAACAATTTCACACAAGGGCAGTCGAGTCAACAGAACAGTGAAACGGCACTTTCCCAAATGTGCCGCCTTTATGAACAGAGTCAGCAACAACATCGTGAAATGATGAACCAAGTCATCAACATGGGGAGTCACCATGGACAGTATCAGCAGCAATCCAAGTTATCTGAGCTTCAGAGGACACGCCCCCAAACATTTTCTCATACAAACAAACCTCTTGAGGCCGAGGATTGGCTTCGAGATATGGAGAGGAAATTAATTATTGCAAAATGTTCAGATCTCGAGAAAGTATTATATGCTCCGCACTATCTTACAGGAGCAGCTGCATCATGGTGGGAGAACTTTCTGCACATGCATCCCAATGAAAATGACATAACCTGGGATGATTTCAAGGAAGGTTTCCGTGGTGCACACATTCCTAAGAGTATTATGAAAATCAAGAAGAGAGAGTTCGATGACCTCAAGCAAAGGAATATGACAGTGTCAGAATACCACGGTCAATTTACTCTATTGTCCCGCTACGCCAATGAAGAGCGTATGACTGAAAGCAAGAAGATGGAGAAATTCCTTGACAGTCTAGCACCCGCGCTTAAATGCCAACTGGTCGTGCACACTTTTCCTGATTTTAAAACACTGGTGGACAAAGCCATCACTCTGGAAAATGAGAGACGCAGCCTGGAGGATATCCGCAAGCAGAAAAGGGACCAGACTAACCATGCTCGCAATCACCGAAGCAGGACAGATTTTCATAAGGGTGGGACACACAAATCCTCATCCAATGTCTCACGCCCAATCAAGAATTTTCATGCAAGGGACAAGGAGTTCACATATCGCCCCGGCATTACTTGTTACGCTTGTGGAGAAGAAGGGCACTATGCCAAACAATGCCCCAAGCCAAGGAACTCAACCCCAAGGCCGAACAACGGCGGCAATAATTCAGCGCCCAAGCGAAACAATTTCAATCCCAACAACAACCACAGGAAGGGTCATCTGAACCACGTAACCAAGGAAGAGGCACAAAATGCTCCGGATATCGTACTCGGTACGTTTCCTGTCAACACAATACCTGCAACGGTTTTGTTTGATTCTAGAGCTTCTCACTCTTTCATTTCGAAAAGTTTTGCTTTGCAAAATAATTTTTCGATGCTTCCTTTGGAGAAATCCATGATCATCAAGTCCCCTGGGATTCAGCAAGTTACTCAGAATTACTGTCAGAATGTGGTCATTGAGCTCGAAGGATTGGGGTTTCACGCAAATCTTATTGTGTTGGAAAATAAAGGACTGGATGTCATCCTAGGGATGGACTGGCTAACCACCAACAAGGGTTTTATCGACTGTTTCAACAGGACCGTAATTCTCACACACCACCAAGGGAAGACAATAAGAGTATCAGCCAAGGAAGGAAAAATACCCCGGCAACCAAGATTGAATAAGGTGGACATTTCTGAGCTGAACAAGGTTCCAGTGGTATGTGAATTTCCAGATGTATTTCCCGAAGAACTACCAGGCATGCCACCAGACCGAGAAATAGAATTCAACATTGAGCTAGCACCAGGAACCACCCCCATATACAAGAAACCATACAGAATGGCACCATCCGAGTTGATTGAATTGAAGAAACAAATAAAGGAATTACTGGACAAGGGATATATTCGAGCCAGCTCCTCACCTTGGGGATCACCAATTTTATTTGCCAAAAAGAAAGATGGAACACTGAGATTGTGCATAGACTACCGAGCACTTAACATGGTCACAGTCAAGAACAAATACCCGATGCCACGAATAAATGATTTATTTGATCAGCTCGCTCAGGCCAAGGTATTCTCAAAGATTGACTTAAGGTCAGGATACCATCAATTAAAAGTACGAACAGAAGATATCCCCAAAACTGCCTTCACCTCCAGATATGGGCTATATGAGTTCACAGTTATGCCTTTTGGACTAACTAATGCCCCTGCATATTTTGTTCACCTCATGAACAAAGTATTTATGAAGTTTATGGACAAGTTCGTTGTGGTATTCATCGACGATATTCTAGTATACTCCAAGACACCCGAAGAGCACGCGGAACATCTCAGGATTGTGCTAGGAGAACTCAGAAAACACCAATTGTATGCCAAGTTCAGCAAGTGCGAATTTTGGCTAAGACAAGTAGGCTTTCTGGGCTACGTGCTGACCCAAGACGGTATCGCAATGGACCCGGAAAAAGTCAGGGCCATACTTGACTGGAAGGCACCAGCCAGCGTAACTGACATATGAAGTTTCTTGGGAATGGCAGGATATTACCGCAGATTTATTGAAGGATTCTCCACCCTAGCCAAGCCAATGACGCAGTTACTCAAGAAAGACAAGAAGTTTGAATGGACAGAAGCCTGCGAGAAAAGTTTCCAAGAGCTAAAGCAGAAATTAACGACAGCACTGGTATTAATTGTACCCGACATACACAAGAATTTTGAAGTATATTGTGACGCGTCCAGAAAGGGTCTCGGATGCGTGTTGATGCAGGAAGGCAAGGTTGTCGCCTACGCTTCACGGCAACTTCGCAAGCATGAGGAAAATTACCCCACTCATGACTTAGAAATGGCAGCAGTTATTCATGCACTCAAGGAATGGAGGCATTTCTTACTTGGGAATCGATGTGAAATATATACGGATCACAAAAGTCTCAAATATATTTTCACACAGCCAGAACTAAACTTACGGCAACGACGTTGGTTGGAATTGGTAAAGGATTATGATGTTGGTATCCATTACCATCCAGGGAAGGCAAATGTAGTGGCCGATGCTCTTAGTCGGAATCCCAACTCCGACGAAAACAATCTGCACAGCTTGAGGCCCGAATTCCAACAAGAATTTGCCAAGCTCAACTTGATGACGGTAGCAGAAGGCACCATATCAAACTTGGAAATAAAGCCTGACCTTGTGGAGAGGATTAAAGAAGCTCAGCCTGGTCACCCCAGTATTGAAGGAATTAAAAGAAAGGTGAGTATGGGCAAGGCCTCGGAGTTCATCATAGGCGATAATGGAATATTACGGTACGAAGACAGACTCTGTGTGCCAAACATAAAAGACCTCAAACAGCAAATCCTAGCTGAAGCACACACCACTCCATATTCAATCCACCCTGGAGGAACCAAAATGTATAAGGATATTCAAGAAAGATTTTGGTGGCACGGTATGAAGAGGGACAGCCACATTCGTTGCATGTTGCGATTCCTGTCAACGCATAAAAGTTGAGCATCAAAAACCAGCCGGACTACTGCAACCAAACAAAATACCTGAGTGGAAATGGGATGAAATAGGGATGGATTTTATTGTCGGACTACCTCGGTCACGACACGGGAATGATGCCATATGGGTTATCACCGATAGATTAACCAAGGTGGCACATTTCATTCCAGTAAGGACAACCTACAACACTCAGAAGCTTGCCAAGATTTACCTCTCCCGTATAGTTTGTCTGCATGGAGTTCGAAGACTATAATATCCAACAGAGGCACTCAATTCGTCTCGAGATTCTGGGAGCATTTACAACAGGCTCTGGGAACCCAACTAGCCTTCAGTACAGCCTACCATCCTCAGACTGATGGACAGACTGAACGCGTAAACCAAATTTTAGAAGACATGCTGAGAGCATGTGTCCTCACCTATGGAACCAGTTGGGAGGAAAGTCTGCCATATGCCGAGTTCGCATACAACAACAGCTACCAGGCCAGCCTGCAAATGGCACCTTTTGAAGCCCTATACGGACAGAGGTGTCGTACCCCGCTAAATTGGTCAGAGACCGGAGACAGCCGTATCTTTGGCCCGGACATGCTCAGAGAAGCCGAGGAAAAGGTCAAACTAATCAGAGACCGACTTAAGACCGCTCAAAGTCGACAGAAGAGTTATTATGATCAAAAACATCGTGGGGTCAGCTTCGAACCCGGTGAGTTTGTATACCTGAGAGTGTCTCCTATGAGAGGATTGCAACGATTCAAGATTAAAGGGAAGCTAGCACCAAGATTCATCGGACCTTTCTGTATAAAGGCACGAAGAGGCACGGTAGCCTACCAGCTAGACTTACCCGAGGAATTATCCGATGTCCACGACGTGTTCCACGTCTCGCAATTGAGGAAGTGCCTAAGCAACCCAGAGAAACAAGTATCCCATGAAAACATTGACGTGCAGCTAGACCTCACTTATCGAGAACGTCCCGTAAGAATATTAGAGGAGTCTGAAAGGAAGACCCGACAGAGGACCATCAAGTTCTTCAAAGTCCAGTGGAGCAATCACACCGACAGTGAAGCAACTTGGGAAAGAGAGGATTTTCTTCGGACAGAGCATCCACAATTATTTAAGGATCAGCTGAAATCTCGGGGACGAGATTTTTCCTAAGGGGGTAGGTGTTGTGACACTCCAAAATTTTAATTTGGTTTTCATCAAAAACTTTGTTGGATTTTAAAAGAGGGCATTTAAAATTTCTTTTCCAGAAATCCTTCCTCTTAAAAAAAAACTTCCTTTCCTTTGGCAAGGATTTTCTTTTCCCTTTCAAATTTGGTGTTGAATTTTTGGAAGCTTTTCCTTCTGGTTGTTACCCTCTCAAACTTATTTATTTTCAAAAAGAAAATAAAGAAACCCTAGGAGTTTTGGGACTTCTTTCTTTTTGAATCCACCCATGGTTTTACCATGTCTCCTATAGTAAAAAAACTTCTCAAAACCCCTCCCTCCACCTTTGGACAATCTAACTTCTCTATCTCAACAAGTCCAAACAAGTTTTGGATTTTATTTCAATTATTTTTATCTCCCAAAACTTTTCTGCCATTCATTTTGAGCCTAAGTGATTTTCAAAGCAAGTACCATTTTGCCTTTGAGTCTTTATCCCAAACCAACTTCCCTGGATTGTCTTTAGTACCCACAACCTAGAACCATCTTGATCCACTCTTCTTCTTTTCAAAAATTTCAAATTTCACTCACTGCAAGTTTGGACCAGATTTGCCAAATTTGGTGAAATTCATATCTACACTCCTCCAAAAATTCCACCAAAAATCATGCAGCCTACTGGAGCAATGAGAAGCCACTCCACCAAATTTCAGCTCTAGGAAAAATCCCTAGATGCCAAAACATTCTGTCGAACACCTGAGCTGCACTGTTCTTGCATTTTCAGTAAAGTTCAGTAAAATTCAGTTTTACAGTGTCGTTTTCTTCAGAGTTCAGTCACAAGCTCACAGTGCCTTGGCTCGATGCTCGCAGCCCCTCCCTCTTGTGCCGGAGCTTCACACGCGTGCGTGGAGCCTTCCTGGCGTCGGTGGCGCGCTGGCCCGCCCTCGCCGGCGTCTTCTGCGGCGTCGGGACCTCCCGTGGCGGCCGACAGAGCACACCACGGCAGAACCGCCTTCAGCGCCGCCCAAGCCATCTGGTAGCTCCGCGTGGCCATCTCCCTTGCCAGCACACACGTGCAGCACCGCCGCCGTGGCCTGGCATGCGCAGGGCGCGCTCCCTGCCACCGGACGTTGCCGCACGGCCGTTCCGTTGGGACAGGCTGTAAAACCCCCTCTCGTGCTGAGCTGGACCCTGGAATGGCACCACTACTCACCTAGGCGATGCCCAAGCTCCTAATCCCACTGCCCAACCGCAGCGCCACCGTAATCGCTCGCCGGACTTATCCTGTTCGCGGCAACCGCCTCGGGCCGGCTATATATAGCACCCCTAAGCTCCCTCTCGCCCCCGCACACCTCCACCACCTCACTGGACCCCGACCAGCAACTAGAAGAGCCTCGAGGGGCCCTTCTTCCTCGACTCCGGCCGCCTCGCTCCGCCTCGGCCTCCAGCTCGATACACTCCGGTGAGGCCACCTCCGGCGCCCAAACCTCGTCCGTAGCCTTCTCTAGCACCCAATCAGCTAACCCCCTCCTCAATTTAATCCTTGCAGCCCTCCTCAGCGAGTTCCATCAACGCCCGAACCACCGTCCGCCGGAGTTGAGGCCACCGTCGACGTGGTGCTCACCGGCGACCACCACCACCACCCATAGACGCGGAACGGTGCACTGATCACGCACGAAGGTACTCTCCGATCCCCCTGCCTCGCCGTGGATCGCCGCCGGCGACCACCGCGGCTCTCGGGCACCGTCGTTCTCCGCCGCCCTTTTTGAATTTTCAAACCTGACGGGTGGGACCTGCCCGTCAGCCCCTCTGTCTTTTTCTAAACGAATCATTTTCCTGAAAGCGTATTCTGCCAAATGCGTTTTCCACTCTGGGCCGGCGTATTCTCAACTGAAGTGTTTTCTGTTTTTATAAGCTAGCCCCTGGAAACTTTCTGTTTCATTACAGATGAGTCCCTAGACAAAAACCTTATAACTTTTAAACAGAAAGGTATTTTTGATTGATTCTTTTTCTGTTCTCTTTAAAATTTTGTCTAGTTTTTATCAGATTTATTTGAAAAATATTTGGAATACTTTTTGTGCACCCCTTGGTATTTATGATAGCGCATATATTTTCTTTATACCATAGATACCGAAGGAGGTGACGGAGCCGCGAACTTCACCGAGCTAGGCTCCGACTACTCTGAACCAGGCAAGCATGTTTGAAATTTTGATATGATGAGTGTCTTGGCATGTTTTGCATTTAGTTAGTTTCATGGCATGTTGATGAGCATACCGATGAACGTTATTTTATGCAATGTTGAGGTAAGTGAGTTCGATGATCCATAAGTGGATGGATGTGAGTATGAATGGCCATGTGTTGGCATGAGGATGGGTAAGATGGCAGTGTTGTAGCATGCCAGTCTTATGCCAGGCTAAGTGACTGCAGTGTCAAGCCGTATCGGTCCAGTTCCTCCCATTTCCTTCCCTGTACGACCACATGTTTTACGCAAGGAATATGGTTTAGTAAGTTGCAAACCGCTTTCCTGGTACACACCAAAAGGAGAGGCCGGGATGATGGTTCCATGGCCCTGGATTAAAGCCAGTCATCCGGTCAGGGGGCATGGGTGTTTCCGGTTGGGACCGAGAGGGGGGCACCCCTTAGAGCGCGCGTATATAAATTTGATCCCATGCTATTCGAGATTGTGATCTCCCCGTCTCAAAAGTTTTTCTTGGACGATGTCTAGGGTGATTCCTAGCATCGAGAGGTAGGATCGGTGTGTACTGGTTAGCTATGTTTCTTCCGAAATACCGTAAACGGAACTAGTCCTTCGTGACTACGGAAATCCATTGGCTGTGGGAAATTTTTGTACAAACTCTGCAGAGTCATATATTCCTTGAATCATCTATTCTATGTCAAGATCAGCATCATCTTATCCTGACAAGTGCCAGTTTTGATGACAGAGACTCCGGTGAATCATATGAGTGCTAATTCCGGCTAAATGATTATTCCTGTGGATGGATTAACCCGTTTATATTCATGAATTGAATGTTGATTGTGAGTATTATTTACTTGTGAATAAAATCCCTTTCTGTGGTGTCGCTCAGACGTCCGACTGTGGCATTTCCTTTAAAAGCCCTTTCTGTGATGTTGCTCAGACGTCCGACTGTGGCATTTCTTTTAAAGCCCTTTCTATGATGTCGCTTAGACGTCCGACTGTGGCATTTCTTTTAAAGCCCTTTCTGTGATGTCGCTCAGACGTCCGACTGTGGCATTTCTTTTAAAAGCCCTTTCTGCGATGTCGCTCAGACGTCCGACTATGGCATTTCTTTTAAAGCCCTTTATGTGGTGTCGCTAAGACGTCCGACTGTGGCATTTCTTTTAAAGCCCTTTCTGCGATGTCGCTCAGACGTCCGACTGTGGCATTTCCTTTAAAGCCCTTTATGTCGTGTCGCTAAGACGCCCGACTATGGCATTTCTTTTAAAGCCCTTTCTGCGATGTCGCTCAGACGTCCGACTGTGGCATCTTTTCCTTCAATTTATTTGTTCACCTTTCGAGGCGTCGCTTCAGACACCCGATCGGTCTTCATTTATGTTTTGTTGGGATTTCAGGTGGACTACCACCGTTTCCCTTTTTACTTACTTCGTTATGCTAATTTTTGAATACACATTGGTGAATTAATCGTAACGCATTCATGCATGCATTTGTTATATCTCACGTCCGAACTGTCTTGCGAGTACTTTCAAAGTACTCACTGGCTTGTTGATTTGGCCAGATGCTGACGAAGGCGATCTCATGGATGAAGAGTTCGATAGCGAGTCCGACGCCTAGAGGAATCCCAGTCAGTCTCATGCGACCCTAGATTTGGTCACTATATTATATCCGCTTCCGCTACCAAATAAATTCATTGAGCCTCACCTTGACGCTCGATGAGATGCCAGTTTTAGAGTCATGTATCTCACTCCCCGCTGTGTTTTTCCACCACCGCCCTATCCTCGAGTCAGTAGTATGCCTTCACACCACTGTGTCATGTCCGCCTTTATGTATAATTATTGGCGTGCTTGTAATAATTTGGTTGAGCAATCGTAGCTCGACCCTGTAATATATTTTATGCTACTGGCTTATTGTATCAAGAAATTGTCCACCGGTAAGGAGAATTTTTCCCATACTGGACACAAAAGATTGGTTTCTCAATAAATATTTTTATTGGAAAACCGGTCGTGACACATCCTCCCACTCAATTCTTTCGAGAGAAACTTTTCCTCGAGAAAGGACCTGATTCCAGAAACAATCCCTTATTGCTTTCGGTTCTGAGACAGGAGGTATACCCAACTGTTTTGGGTGTCCTATGAAGATGCATTTATCCGCTTTGGGTTCGAGCTTATCAGCCTGAAACTTTTTCACATAAGCGTCGCAGCCCCAAACTTTTAAGAAATGACAACTTAGGTTTCTCTAAACCATAGTTCATACGGTGTCATCTCATCGGAATTACGTGGTGCCCTATTTAAAGTGAATGTGGTTGTCTCTAATGCCTAACCCATAAACTATTGTGGTAATTCGATAAGAGACATCATGGTATGCATCATATCCAATAGGGTGCAGTTATGATGTTCGGACACACCATCACACTATGGTGTTCTAGGTTGTATTAGTTGTGAAACAATTTCCACAATGTCTTAATTCTGTGCCAAACTCATAATTCAGATATTCATCTCTATGATCATATCATAGATCTTTTATCCTCTTGTCACGACGATCTTTCAACTTCACCCTGAAATTACTTGAACCTTTCAATAATTCAGACTCATGATTCATCAAGTAAATATACTCAACATCTACTGAAATCATCTGTGAAGTAAGAACATAACGATATCCACTACATGCCTCAGCACTCATTGGACTGCACACATCAAAATGTATTACTTCCAACAAGTTGCTTTCCAGTTCCATTTTACTGAAAACGAGGCTTTCAGTCATCTTGCCCATGTGGTATGATTTGCATGTCTCAAGTGATTCAAAATCAAGTGAGTCCAAACGGTCCATTTGCATGGAGTTTCTTCATGCATATGCACCAATAGACATGGTTCGCATGTCTCAAACTTTTCAAAAACGAGTGAGCCCAAAGATCCATCAACATGGAGCTTCTTCATGCGTTTTATACCGATATGACTTACGTGGCAGTGCCACAAGTAGGTGGTACTATCATTACTATCTTATAACTTTTGGCATGAACATGTGTATCACTACGATTGAGATTCAATAAACCATTCATTTTAGGTGCAAGACCATTGAAGGTATTATTCAAATAAACAGAGTAACCATTATTCTCCTTAAATGAATAACCGTATTGCGATAGACATAATCCAATCATGTCTATGCTCAACGCAAACACCAATCTTGATGGTAGAGGGAGCGTACGATATTTGATCAACCTTGGAAATACTTCCAACACATATCGTCATCTCACCTTTTAGCTAGTCTCCGTTTATTCCGTAGCTTTTATTTCGAGTTACTAACACTTAGTAACCGAACCGGTATCTAATACCCTGGTGCTACTAGGAGTACTAGTAAAGTACACATTAACACAATGTATATCCAATATACTTCTACCGACCTTGCCAGCCTTCTCATCTACCAAGTATCTAGGGTAATTCTGCTCCAGTGGCTGTTCCTCTTATTACAGAAGCACTTAGTCTCGGGTTTGGGTTCAACTTTGGGTTTCTTCATTAGAGTAGCAGCTGATTTGCCATTTCATGAAGTATCCCTTCTTGCCCTTGCCCTTCTTGAAACTAGTGGCTGCACTAACCATCAACAATTGATGCTCCTTCTTGATTTCTACTTTCGCGGTGTCAAACATCGCGAATATTTCAAGGACCATCATATCTATCCCTGATATGTTATAGTTCATCACAAAGCTCTAGCAGCTTGGTGGTAATGACTTCGGAGAAACATCACTATCTCATCTGGAAGATCAACTCCCACTCGATTCAAATGATTGTTGTACTCAGACAATCTGAGCACAAGCTCAACAATTGAGTTTTTCTCCCTTAGTTTGCAGGCTAAGAAAATCGTCGAAGGTCTTATACCTCTTGACGTGGGCACGAGCCTGAAATCCCAATTTCAGCCCTCGAAACATCTCATATGTTTCGTGACGTTTCAAAACGTCTTCGGTGCCTCAACTCTAAACCGTTTAACTAAACTATCACGTAGTTATCAAAATGTGTATGTCAGATGTTCGCAACATCCACAGACGACGTTCGAGGTTCAGCACACTGAGCGGTGCATTAAGGACATAAGCCTTCTATGAAGCAATGAGGATAATCCTCAGTTTACGGACCTATTCCGCATAATTGCTACTATCAACTTTCAACTAAATTTTCTCTAGGAACATATCTCAACAGTAGAACTGAAGCGCGAGCTACGACATAATTTGCGAAGATCTTTTGACTATGTTCAGGATAATTAAGTTCATCTTATGAACTCCCACTCAGATAGACATCCCTCTAGTCATCTAAGTGATTACATGATCCGAGTCAACTAGGCTGTGTCCGATCATCATGTGAGACAGACTAGTCAACATCGGTGAACATCTTCATGTTGATCATATCTACCATACGACTCATGCTCGACCTTTCGGTCTCTTGTGTTCCGAGGCCATGTCTGTACATGCTAGGCTGGTCAAGTCAACCTAAGTGTTCCGCGTGTGTAAATCTGTCTTACACCCGTTGTATGTGAACGTTAGAATCTATCACACCCGATCATCACGTGGTGCTTCGAAACAACGAACTGTCGCAACGGTGCACAGTTAGGGGGAACACTTTCTTGAAATTATTATGAGGGATCATCTTATTTACTACCGTCGTTCTAAGTAAACAAGATGCAAAAACATGATAAACATCACATGCAATCAAATAATAGTGACGTGATATGGCCAATATCATATAGCTCCTTTGATCTCCATCTTGGGGCTCCATGATCATCTTGTCACCGACATGACACCATGATCTCCATCATCATGATCTCCATCATCGTGTCTCCATGAAGTTGCTCGCCAACTATTACTTCTACTACTATGGCTACCGGTTAGCAATAAAGTAAAGTAATTACATGGCGTTGTTCAATGACACGCAGGCCATACAATAAATAAAGACAACTCCTATGGCTCCTGCCGGTTGTCATACTCATCGACATGCAAGTCGTGATTCCTATTAAAAGAGCATGATCAATCTCATACATCACATATATCATTCATCGCATCCTTTTGGCCATATCACATCACATGGCATACCCTGCAAAAACAAGTTAGACGTCCTCTAATAGTTGTTTGCTTGTTTTACGTGGCTGCTATGGGTTTCTAGCAAGAACGTTTCTTACCTACGTAAAACCACAACGTGATATGACAATTGCTATTTACCCTTCATAAGGACCCTTTTCATCGAATCCGATCCGACTAAAGTGGGAGAGACAGACACCCGCTAGCCACCTTATGCAACTAGTGCATGTCAGTCGGTGGAACCAGTCTCACGTAAGAGTACGTGTAAGGTCGGTCCGGGCCGCTTCATCCCACAATGCCGCCGAATCAAGATTGGACTAGTAACGGTAAGCATATTGAACAAAATCAACGCCCACAACTACTTTGTGTTCTACTCGTGCATAGAATCTACGCAATAGACCTAGCTCATGATGCCACTGTTGGGGAACGTAGCAGAAATTCAAAATTTTCCTACGTGTCACCAAGATCTATCTATGGAGAAACCAGCAACAAGGGGAAGGAGAGTGCATCTACATACCCTTGTAGATCGCTATGCGGAAGCATTCAAGAGAACGGGGTTGAAGGAGTCATACTCGTCGTGATCCAAATCACCAGAGATCCTAGTTCCGAACGGACGGCACCTCCGCGTTCAACACACGTACAGCCCGATGATGTCTCCCATGCCTTGATCCAGCAAGGAGAGAGGGAGAGGTTGAGGAAGACTCCATCCAGCAGCAGCACAACGGCGTGGTGGTGGTGGAGGAGCGTGGTACTCCAGCAGGGCTTCGCCAAGCACCGCAAGAGACGAGGAGGAGAGAGGGGTAGGGCTGCACCAGGGAGAGATCAAATCGTGTGTCTTGGGTAGCCCAAAACCCCCACTATTTATAGGAGAAGGGGAGGAGGGTGCGCCCCCTCTAGGGTTCCCACCCCTAGGGGGGCGGCAGCCCTAGATGGGATGGAGGGGGCGGCCAAGAGGGGGAGAGGGGGGCGCGCCCTAGGGTGGGCCTTAGGCCCATCTGCGCCTAGGGTTTCCCCCTTCTCCTCCTAGCTGCACCTTGGGCCTTGTGGGAGGCGCACCAGCCCACTCAGGGGCTGGTCCCTTCCCACTCTTGGCCCATGCAAGCCTCCGGGGCTGGTGGCCCCACTTGGTGGACCCCTGGGACCCTCCTGGTGGTCCCGGTACGTTACCGATAAAACCCGAAACTTTTCCGGTGACCAAAACAGGACTTCCCATATATAAATATTTACCTCCGGACCATTCCGGAACTCCTCGTGACATCCGGGATCTCATCCGGGACTCCGAACAACATTCGGTAACCACATACAAACTTCCTTTATAACCCTAGCGTCATCGAACCTTAAGTGTGTAGACCCTACGGGTTCGGGAACCATGCAGACATGACCGAGACGTTCTCCGGTTAATAACCAACAGCGGGATCTGGATACCCATGTTGGTTCCCACATGTTCCATGATGATCTCATCGGATGAACCATGATGTCGAGGATTCGATCAATCCCGTATACAATTCCCTTTGTCTAGCGGTATTGTACTTGCCCGAGATTCGATCGTCGGTATCCCAATACCTTGTTCAATCTCGTTACCGGCAAGTCTCTTTTACTCATTCCGTAACACATCATCCCGTGATCAACTCCTTGGTCACATTGTGCACATTATGATGATGTCCTACCGAGTGGGCCCAGAGACACCTCTCCGTTTACACGGAATTACAAATCCCAGTCTCGATTCGTGCCAACCCAACAGACACTTTCGGAGATACCTGTAGTGTACCTTTATAGCCACCCAGTTACGTTGTGACGTTTGGCACACCCAAAGTATTCCTACGGTATCCGGGAGTTGCACAATCTCATGGTCTAAGGAAATGATACTTGACATTAGAAAAAGCTTTAGCATACGAACTACATGATCTTTGTGCTAGGCTTAGGATTGGGTCTTGTCCATCACATCATTCTCCCAATGATGTGATCCCGTTATCAACGACATCCAATGTCCATGGTCAGGAAACCGTAACCATCTATTGATCAACGAGCTAGTCAACTAGAGGCTTACTAGGGACATGGTGTTGTCTATGTATCCACACATGTATTTGAGTTTCCTATCAATACAATTCTAGCATGGATAATAAATGATTATCATGAACTAGGAAATATAATAATAACTAATTTATTATTGCCTCTAGGGCATATTTCCAACACCCCAAACATCAAACGGTTCAATAACAAGTGAATAATTCATAGGCATTTCTTGACGTCTACTAATATTACCAATTCTTTGACATTCATCATAAGATAGGACAAAATTACGGGCATCCTTGAAGAGAGTAGGCCAATAAAAACCGGATTGCAATACCTTATGTGCAGTTCTATCTCCCGCGTGGTGTCCTCCATAAGTTTCGGAGTGGCACTTGCGTAGGATCTGTTCCTGTTCATGCTCAGGTACACAACGTCTAATAACACCATCTACTCCTTCCTTATAAAGATGTGGGTCATCTCAAAAGTAATGTCTCAAATCATAGAAGAACTTTTTCTTTTGTTGGTATGTGAAGCTAGGTGGTATAAATTTAGCAAATATGTAATTAGCATAATCAGCATACCAAGGGGTACTACGAGAAGTACTTATGACATTTAATTGTTCATCAGGAAAACTATCATCAATAGGTAGTGGGTCATCAAGAACATTCTCTAACCTAGATAAGTTGTCTGCAATGGGGTTCTCAGCTCCTTTTCTATCAACAATATGCAAATCAAATTCTTGTAGCAAGAGAACCCATCTAATAAGTCTAGGTTTAGCATCTTTTTTCTCCATAAGATATTTAATAGCAGCATGATCAGTGTGGATAGTTACTTTAGAATCAACAACATAAGGTCTGAACTTATCACAAGCAAATACAACTGGTAAAAGTTCTTTTTCAGTAGTAGCATAATTTCTTTGAGCATTGTCTAGAGTCTTACTAGCATAATGGATAACATTTAATTTCTTATCAACTCTTTGCCCTAGAACAGCCCCTACAGCATAATCACTAGCATCACACATAATTTCAAAGGGTAAATTCCAATCAGGTGGCTGAACAATAAGTGCAGAGACTAATGCTTTCTTAAGTATTTCAAATGCTTCTACACAATCATCATCAAAGACAAACGGTATATCTTTTTGTAATAAATTGGTCAGAGGCCGAGAAATTTTTGAGAAGTCCTTAATGAACCTCCTATAAAATCTAGCATGACCAAGGAAACTTCTTATACCTTTGATGTCCTTGGGACATGGCATCTTTTCAATAGCATCAACCTTGGCTTTATCAACTTCAATACCTCTTTCAGAAACTTTATGCCCCAAGACAATACCTTCATTAACCATAAAGTGGCACTTTTCCCAATTCAAGACAAGATTAGTTTCTTCACTTCTCTGCAAAACTCGATCAAGATTGCTCAATCAATCATCAAAAGAAGATCCATAGACGGAAAAGTGTCCATGAAAACCTCACAAATCTTTTCACAAAAGTCAGAGAATATAGCCATCATGCATCTTTGAAAGGTAGCAGGTGCATTACATAAACCAAAAGGCATATGTCTATAAGCAAAAGTACCAAAAGGGCATGTAAAAGTAGTCTTTGATTGATCTTTAGCCGACACAGGTATTTGAGAAAAACTAGAATAACCATCTAGAAAGCAGTAATGTGTATGTTTGCATAATCTTTCTAGCATTTGATCGATAAAAGGTAAGGGGTAATGATCTTTCTTAGTAGCCTTATTTAATTTGCGGAAATCATTTACCATCCTATAACCTGTAATAATTCTTTGTGGAATCAATTCATCTTTATCATTAGGAACAACAGTAATACCTCCCTTCTTAGGGACACAATGAACAGGACTTGCCCACTGGCTATCAGCAACGGGATAAATTATACCTGCCTCCAGAAGCTTTACTATTTCTTTTCTTATCACTTCTTTCATCTTAGGATTCAGACGTCATTGAGGATCACGAACTGGTTTGGCATCTGCTTCCAAATTTATTTTATGTTGACATAGAGTGGGACTAATGCCCTTAAGATCATCACGAGTATATCCAATAGCAGCACGGTGCTTCTTCGGAGTTCTCAATAATCTTTCTTCTTCATGCTCTGAAAGGTTAGCACTAATAATAGCAGGATATATCTTCTTTTCATCAAGATAAGCATATTTAAAATTATCAGGCAACGGTTTAAGCTCAAACACGGGATCACCCTTAGGTGGAGGAGGATCCCCTAGTATTTCAACAGGCAAATTGTGTTTCAGCATAGGTTCTTGTTTAAAGAATACTTCATCTATTTCCCTTCTTTCATTCATAAACATATCACTCTCATGGTCTAGCAAATATTGTTATAAAGGATCACTAGGAGGTACGAGAATAGAAGCAAGACCAATAATTTCATCCTTACTAGGCAATTCTTCTTCACGGTGTTGTTTACTAAATTTAGAGAAATTAAACTCATGAGTCATATCATCCAAGCCAATAGTAAAAACATTCTTTTCGCAGTCTATCCTAGCATTAACTGTATTCAAGAAGGGTCTACCAAATATAATGGGACAAAAGCTATCTTGTGGGAAACTAAGAACAAGAAAATCAGCAGGATATTTAGATTTCCCGCACAAGACTTCAACATTTCTAACAATTCCCATTGCTGAAATAGTATCTCTATTAGCAAGTTTAATTGTGACATCAATATCTTCTAACTTAGCAGGTGCAATTTCATGCTTGATTTCTTTATACAAGTCATAAGGTATAACAGTAGCACTAGAACCCATATCACATAAGTCATGATAACAATGATCTCCTATTTTAATAGAAATTACAGGCATGCCTACCACAGGTCTATGTTTATCTTTAGCGCAAGTTTTAGCAATTCTAGCAGTTTCACCGCAGAACTGAATAACATGCCCATCAATATTATCAAACAAGAGCTCTTTAACAATAGCAATATTAGGTTCAACTTTAACTTGCTCAGGAGGTGTATATGTTTTAATATTGCTTTTACAAACCACAGTTGAAGCTTTAGCATGATCCTTTATCCTAACAGGGAAAGGTGGTTTCTCAACATAACAAGTAGGAACAATAGGATCATTATAAGTGACAGTCTTTTCTTCAACTTTAATAGGTGCAGCTACTTTTACTTCTATGGGAGGATGATATTTAAACCACTTCTCCTTAGGGAGATCAACATAAGTAGCAAAAGATTCATAGAAAGAAGCTACTATCTTAGAATCAAGTCCATATTTAGTGCTAAACTTACGGAAAATATCGGTATCCATAAAAGATTTAACACAATCAAACTTAGGTGTCATACCTGACTCCTTACCATTGTCGAGGTCCCAATCTTCAGAGTTGCGTTTAATTCTATCCAATAAATCCCATTTGAATTCAATAGTCTTCATCATAAAAGAGCCAGCACAAGAAGTATCAAGCATGGTGCGATTGTTATCAGAAAGCCGAGCATAATTTTTTTGAATAACTGTTTCTCTTGGAAGCTCATGATTGGGGCATGAATATAACATTGATTTAAGCCTCCCCCAAGCTTGAGCGATGCTTTCTCCTTCGCGAGGCCAAAAATTATATATATAATTGCGAGCACGATGAACAAGATTCATAGGGTAATACTTTTGATGAAATTCCAATTTCAATCTTCTATAATTCCATGATCTCGTATCATCACATAGCCTATACCATACCAATGCATCTCCCTTCAAAGATAAAGGAAATACCTTCTTCTTAGCAACATCATCGGGTATACCTGCAAGCTTAAATAATCCACAAACTTCATCCACATATATTAGGTGTTCATTGGGATGCTTTGTTCCATCTCCTGTAAAAGGATTAGCTAGCAGCTTTTCTATTATACTCGAAGGATACTCATAAGGAATTTCATTTTCAATAGGTTCAGTAGGTTGAGGAGCAACTCTTTGCTCTACTAGTCAGGGTGAAGATACCCCGAACAAGCCCCTTAGAGGATTACTTTCCATAGTAACAAGTGACAGTAAATTTCAGCACACTATATAAATTTTTCCTTAACAAATTCCACCTACCAAAGGCGCTTCACTCCCCGGCAACGGCGCCAGAAAAGAGTCTTGATGACCCACAAGTATAGGGGATCTATCGTAGTCCTTTCGATAAGTAAGAGTGTCGAACCCAACGAGGAGCAGAAGGAAATGATAAACGGTTTTCAGCAAGGTATTCTCTGCAAGTTCTGAAATAAGTGGTAACAGATAGTTTTGTGATGAGATAATTTGTAACGAGCAACAAGTAACAAAAGTAAATAAAGTGCATCAAGGTGTCCCAATCCTTTTTGTAGCAAAGGATAAGCCTGGAAAAACTCTTATATAAGGAAAAGCACTCCCGAGGACACATGGGAATATCGTCAAGCTAGTTTTCATCACATTCATATGATTCATGTTCGATACTTTGATAATTTGACATGTAGGTGGACCGGTGCTTGGGTGCTATTCTTACTTGAACAAGCATCCAACTTATGATTAACCTCTATTGCAAGCATCGGCAACTACAACAAAATTATTAAGGTAAACCTAACCATAGCATGAAACATATGGATCCAAATCAGCCCCTTATGAAGCAACGCATAAACTAGGGTTTAAGCTTCTATCACTCTAGCAACCCATCATCTACTTATTACTTCCCAATGCCTTCCTCTAGGCCCAAATAATGGTGAAGTGTTATGTAGTCGACATTCACATAACACCACTAGAGGCTAGACAACATACATCTCATCAAAATATCGAACGAATACCAAATTCACATGACTACTAATAGCAAGACTTCTCCCTTGTCCTCAGGAACAAACATAACTACTCACAAAGCATATTCATGTTCATAATCAGAGGGGTAGTAATATGCATAAAGGATCTGAACATATGATCTTCCACCAATTAAAACAACTAGCATCAACTACAAGGAGTAATTAACACTACTAGCAACCTACTAGCACCAATCCCGGACTTGGAGACAAGAATTGGATACAAGAGATGAACTAGGGTTTTGAGCTGAGATGGTGCTGATGAAGATGTTGATGGAGATTGCTCTCTCCCGATGAGAGGAGCGTTGGTGATGACGATGGCGATGATTTCCCCCTCCGGGAGGGAAGTTTCCCCGGTAGAACAGCTCTACCGGAGCTCGAGATTGGATCCGCCAAGGTTCCGCCTCGTGGCGGAGGAGTTTCGTCCCGAAAGGTTGCTTCTTATTTTTTTCTCGACGAAAGACTTCATATAGGAGAAGATGGTCATCGGAGAGCCACCAGGGGGCCCACGAGGTAGGGGCGCGCCCTAGGGGGGGCGCCCCGCACCCTCGTGAGCAGGGTGTGGGCCCCCTGGTCTTCATCTTTGGCGAGGATTTTTCATTATTTATTATAAGGTGCTTCGTGGAGTTTCAGGACTTTTGGAGTTGTGCACAATAGGTCTCTAATATTTTCTCCTTTTCCAGCCCAGAATTCCAGCTGCCGGCATTCTCCCTCCTTATGTACACCTTGTAAAATAAGAGAGAATAGCCATAAGTATTGTGACATAATGTGAAATAGCAGCCCATAATGCAATAAATATCGATATAAAAGCATGATGCAAAATGGACTTATCATAGGGCTAGAGTCTGCTAGAGTTGGGGTATTTTGTGGGTCAGGTGATATTGCAACTACACCTAATGGGCTATTTGATTTATCAGGTGCCACTACCTTTTCCAAATACTTTGCTTCTGCTCCTCCATGATTAGCAATCGCCCTCTTCCTTTTGAACGTCTGATACACAAGAACATCATTTGAATGGATAAATATGGTATGATGACAGATGGAATATGTATTGAAAATGGATAGGCAGGGCATATTCACATACACGATGTGTAAACTAAGCTAATGGCAGTTCAACAAAGTAGAAGCAATGCAAAGCATCAGTTGCAAGATATGTGCGAGCAATGTAACCTTGGCAAGTTGGAGCAAGTACCTTGATGGGTGAATAAGATAGGGCATCTTCCTCTAACTCCTCCACTAGGGAGCTACATTGACTTAGGTCCCCCTCTAGCTCAGAATCACTGTTAGGATCATATTCTGAGCATGAATCTGTAGGTGGAGAGCGTTTGCATTGCATTGCATCCAGACTTGATTTCAGTCCCTTAATGCCAAGTTTGACAGCCATGGCATTGTTCTGCTTTATTCTTTTCATGCGCGCAAGCTCATAATCATTATGATGCTATTCAGAATCTGAGATTCATGAAAACATAAAAAGTAGTCAGATTATCTATGGAATGCATTACAGATTCAACTTGGAGAGTGTCTCCCTATAAACCCCTGCATATGCAAAGTTCACCTCCCCAACCGTGCTGACCAGACCACACACAGAAATACAAACCCCTTATGTCTCTATAACAGGCAGGCACACATTTCAAAACTGAAGTAGGAACATTAGAATCATATGAAATTCATATTTGAACAAATAAACTAAGCAATTATGAGTGGCGTAATGTTTAGCTTCAAGGGTGGAGTGTTGGTAGTGTGACACAAAGCAAGTAGGCAGATTGTATTCCATGTAAAAGATCGAAACCTATGTAAAAGCTGGAAATGACACTTTCTTTCTATACAATGCAGTGTTCATTACCCACACATGATGGAAGAGATCACATAGAGAAATACTATTCACTCATGTCTACGGTTCCAGTATTTAGAAACAGGGTGGTCCACCCTAAAAGAATATTGACGACAAATATGACATGGCAAGCATAGATGTAGTGAATCAATCATTTACTTATGAGCTTACTAGGACAAGTATGCAAAATTGTAACTGCAGTAAGAGACCGTCCAAAATCTGAATGAAGAAGTTTGTCTAGAACTTATTGTTTGCAACTAATCGACGTGAATAATTGGATATTATATCGAATGAGTAAGAAAGACAAGTAAAATTGTCAACAGACCTGGCTTGCAGTAGTAATCTGGGTCAATGTCACTACGACCAACAATCCAAAATGACTAGTTTCTGTTCCGAGGGCCGGAATTTTGAAAACCCTGTGAACTTTAGAGGTACTAAAGATTACCGAAATACATCTGAACCATTAAGTGTAGGTAGCACTGAGCACCCAACAAACCCTAATGACAGTCCTGCCTAATGAGTAATGAATCAATTAGAAAATGGGTGATGAGGAGTGGCTGCTGAGTGTTGAGGACGTATCTCAGGATAAATCGGGTTGGCTTCGTGGGTGTTGCACGCCTGAGCCCTGAACGGACTGGGAAGGTAGGCACGGCGGCGTGCCCAGGCAGTGGTGACGCTGTTGGGAGAGCGGCTCCTGGCCTCCTGTTAGTCCGGCGTCTCCTCCTAGAGTCATGCCGTCCGGGGACGGCAAGTCGCCGGCGATGCAGGCGGCTGGGGGCGAGTAGAGATCGGAAGTGCGCAGCAGAACAAAGGGGAATCGGGGCCTGGGATGACCCAAAATCCCAGGGTGGGTCAGCCCACCATGGGCACCCTGTAGAGATACACACCCGAGCGGCGAACATGCAATTTCGAAACTAATTTAGGAACATTTAGTTGACCAATTAAACAACTCTGTTTTAATAATATCAGATTCGTATTTGAACAACTAAGCTTGTTTAGCTTGATGAGTGGAGCAGTGTTATTATGACATGAAGCACGTATTTTGATCGTATAGTGATCATAAAAGGGGGAAACTCTAAGCATATTTTTTTTAGCAAAAGAGGGTTTCCCCTATGATTTCTATTAAAGAAACCACCACGGAACCAACATGATCAATTAAACCCTAAGCATGATCAATTAAACTGTATTATGGCTGTGCCATGGCAGATTTGAAGCTCCAAACCGGAGAAATGATATTTAGCATCCATTGTTTGCTTCGAACTAAGAACTAAATTCTAAGAGCTGAAAATAAAGTAGAGTAACCAAGTTAAGATCTATTTTCTGGTTGAGATCAAAAAGTTGAGGAGATATGAAGTACCACCTCTCTTGCGGTGCCGTGTAGGAATCGGGGGTGCGATGGCTGTTGGTGGCGTTGAAGCAGATTTGCGACGGTAGACGGGTGCATCAGGGGATAAGTCCCATTGCGGTGGAAGAGAAGGTCGTGTGAGCGGCCCCGAAAAAGAGGACGACGGCGCCGATGAAGCGAGAGGACGCGATGCAAGGCTATTGGTCCATCGCCATGGATGAGAAACGTCCATCTCTAGCAGTGGACGACGCGGTCTTGGTAGGCGCTCCGGCATGGTGGAGGACGGTGGCGATGGATGTGGTGGAGGACGGCGGCGATGGATGGGGTGGCGGACGGAGGCTAGTGTGGGGATGGGGTGTTCTAGCACGGACGGTGTATGAATGGGAAAATGGAGGGAGAGGTACGAGGAACCATGTTTTTGGGACGTGCCTGCCTGAAATATGGGAAAGTTACGAACTTAGCCCCCGTTTAAAATTTGCATGTCTCGTCGGTTGGGGATAGGACGGTAATCTTGCATCTCGCCAATATTTGCCCAGAGCGATTTCGGGCGAGGAGAGGGTGGTTGGTGCCCATGGTTGGCGCCGACGGTGTATGAACGGGGCTGACAGGTAGGGCAGTTGTGTCATGTCTGAGTGAAGTTACAAACCTGCCCCTATTGAAAATATTTGCCTACATCCATTTCGGCCGAGTCAAGTTTGTTTTGCCGCCCACCGTGTATGAATGGGGAATGGAGGGAGAAACAGAGGTCTTTCGGACGAGCTTGAATCAAATGAGTTTTGCCTCCCATGTTTGCCGCCCACCGTGTCGGAATGGGCTCAGAGGCGGTCGTGTCACATCTAATTGAAGTTACTAACCTACCCCTATTTAGAGAAGTAGAAATCGGGCCGATGGATTGTTAGTCAGTAATTTCCATCTCCCAAACACTTGGCTTCGGGCAGCCGACATGGGAGTGGATATTTTGCTGCTTCTTTCGAATTTTGGGACAATAAGCATCCACGTTTACCCTGGCAACTAAATTCGAGTCCATTTTGTATTCCTATATGAATCTTTATAAATCATTCTATGTGTTTTTATATATCTCCAAAAGGACGACAAAGATGTATTCCACTGTCATATATGAATATGGTTTACAAATGCCGATACTCAAATTCAGAAACTAGAATCCAGTTTAAGGTGAATTTGAATATTTGGAACACTTCATGTCCAACTCAAATGTCACACGCAACATAATGTGTACTCCCATTTAGATATGTACACAAGCGATGTATCAAGATTCAAATACCGAGTCAATCAACCAAGAATGTACAGAACTAACAGACATATAAACACTTATAGAGTATATGGATCAATAATATCAACTAACATACATAAGCTAGGCCGCTGTACTTTTTTTTGGCTACAACAACATCCTTTTTTTAGCCAGCATCTTGGCCCTTTCCGATGTGTGCCACTTATGGTCCATCTATACTACTACTATTGCTGAATGCACATTCAGCCCGATTGGCATATTTGTAGGTCTGGCACAGCAATCCAAATGAAAGGTCTCTGAGTCTTATCAATTAATACAGACTTGTGGTCAAATAAAATTACAAACCAAAAAACAAAAAAACAATTATTACATGATCTCTAAAAAAATGGTTTGATTGATTACATGAACAGACAACACAAAGGTTATTCAACTATGGAAAGAACATTTCACCTATGATTTACCAAGTAGGAATTTAATTTCCTTTTTTCCTTCAGGACCTTAACAATCTGGTCAGTCTCAGCTTGCTTCGTTTTGAAATCCACCAAATATTTAATGGTTGTCTTGAGTACTGCTTGTGATTGTGCTGTTTGCTTCCTCAACATGTCAGCTTCATCTCTAAGTGCAGAAGCAGAATCTCTTTCTACCACTAGTTTAGCCTCTAGAGCATCAGCAGTTGGCAATTCATAATGCACGATTGGGCCGGTGCCACTGCTGTGGGATGATGCAACGTCCATGGGGACATCGCTCTTTGATCTTGGGCTAACCTGTTTTGCCATTAAAGTTTCGATTGGATTCAGAAAAGTTGAAGTTAGCAAAACATCTCAACTGGGAGTTATAACAGCAAACCAGTTAAACAAACAAGGAATCAAAGAGTTTCAATTGGATGCTAAAAAGTAGTTATTAACATCATTGTAACCCGCTGTTGCAGCAGCAAAGCAGTTAAACAAACAAGTAGATATTTAAGTTAAGGAAAACAGGTAATTCTTAACAGTAAGCATCAAACACATAGATAGGCGCAGTCTACAATATAATTAACAGGTTGTGCCATTATGTAATTAGTAGCAAACTAAATTAAGCCAAGCAACATAACTGAACAATTTTGCAATAAGTGGCTAACTGAAATTCCGAGAAGCAGGTAACTGAACTTACGCTAGTTCTTTGTACAGGCACACTACAACTTCTTTTTCGCTTACAAGGTTGTACGAAGGAGTCCATGGCATCAATTGCTTGGATACGCAGTCCCAATACTTCTTTCTTCCCACACTGCATGGGTAAGTCGAATGGTTAATCTGGTAAGATGGTGCGTCCTTGATATGTTATATGAGGACGTGTAGTCAGACTAGTTGTAGCCAAACACATCACACTGGCTTTCACTAAAAAAAACACTTCCGTGATGATACGTGTTTGTCACAGTAGGTCGCGTTTTTTGTCATGCATGTACATCCATGACAAATTTATGACAGAATCAAGATAGTCATACCTGTGCTGTCGTAGAAGTGTTCCATGACATTACCAAAATTATCATCATGGAAGTGTCCACTTCCATGACGATAAATCGCGCGTCACAGAAGTGCTTTCGTCAAGGGTGACCGACACGTGGCATCCACCGTAACGGAACACCGTTAAGCTATCGGGTCGGGTTTTGGATCCGATAATCCGTTAACAGCCCTGACCAATGGGGATTTTCCACGTGTAAAATCATCATTGGCTAGAGGAAACACGTGTCGGCTCATCGTTGGGACAGATGTCATCCACTCACTGGACAGAAGGCGCCTATGATACGTCGACACGTGGCACGGCCCAATAGTGGCCCATTCCTGTGAAAAGGCCGGCCCGTTTGACTTGGTCAAAAGCTGGCGGGCCGGCCCATGGAAAGCCTGTTAACGGCCTGTTCGCATATAGCCCATTTACAGCCCGCTAACCCAAGGCCCATTACGCCCTATCCGAATTAGGCCCAGTAGCGTCATCTGGGCCATCCAATATGATTCCAGCCTGTTTTTACTTCTGGTCCATGTTGCCCATGACGTCTTTCGGCCCATATGAGGCCCTTTGTAACTCCTGGCCCATTAGCGGCCCGTGCTGAAACTGGCCCGTAATGAACAATGTATTACTTTACACCCATTAACGGCCAGTGGTGAAACTGGCCCGTAATGAACAGTGTGTCACTTTATACCCATTCATGGCCCGTTATTCCGTTGGGCCGCTTCCATCCCAAGTTAACTTTCGGCCTTCTGAGGGCCCTTTTATTCTTGGGATCATTTCCAGCATTCGATTACTTATGGCCCGTTACTGTCATTTTCTGCTTGTGGGCCAAATTCAGCCCGTCATTACAGTCGGCCCGTTTGTGGACCGTTAGTCTGTTGGGCCATTTTCATAGCATCACCAAATACGGCCTATTAACGGCCCGTTATGGTCAGCCCATAAAACGTATGATTTCCATTAAAGGCCCGTCTACGGCCCATTAAAGGCCCGTACAAGACCCATAAATGAGTCGGTGGCCCATGGATCTTACGAGACGTAGAAGGCAAATGGATCCTACGAGACGTAGAAGGCCCATGGATCCTACGAGACGTAGAAGGCCCATGGATCCGACGGCCCGTGAAGGGCCATGGTCGGGCGAGTTGGCCCCCGTTTGAACGATATAGCATATTCAAAGAATTATCCTACTCAATACTATCACCTCTAAAAAGCATACACCATACAACAAAGATATCAAGGCATAGAAAGGTAGAATGATCCTACACTATACAATAAAGAAATTACAGCCAATTATACCCACTAGGCATTATGGTTCGGCACAGGTGATAATAAAGCGTACACAAACAACAAATTACATACATTGGGCAAATACAGCTCATACATCATGGACGCGCATCAACTTAACTCCATTTGAACTATAATCTCTTCAAAAAATAGGATTGGCCGGATTCAGATAGCACAAATTTCAGTTTGCAAAATCTCCAATTCCTTCATTGTTACCTCAATGTATTGTTTCATTTTTTGACTCCTGCATCTAATACCTACATGTCCAGTCTCAACTTGTTGATTATACGTTGACAATCATGTACATGTTGTCTTGCCACCTCTACTTGATGCTCGAGAACATCAGCACATTCCAATTCCAATCCGTAATCATTCAGTAACGGCCATGCCGCACTGCGCGCAGATCTTTGTGTTGATGTCACTTCATCTTGAAATGTTTCTATAAGTACACATGACTAGGGCAAAAATATAGTTACAACAGTGAAGCGAACAAGACACTATTTTGTACTACATGGCAAAACAGGACTAACAATAATGTTACACGTCACTTTCAAAAAAATGTTACACGTCATGAAGCATCAGCAGGTGATATTTTAAAAATTATAAAAAAGATTGTCTATGCAGCCTGCATACAGAAATCCCTCTTAGCTCACCAGAGGAGCATGATGTTGGGGCCCAATCGAAAACACAGACAAGTCACAAATTTAGACAGCACGTTGCATATAAGTAAGCAAGCAGTTGGCCATTCTGTGCCTCAATTAAAGTCTTAGGGAGCATAATGAATAGCAGAGGGTTTCATACAAACATACTACAGCAGGCAAAACTATGCAATCATTAGCGTAGTATAAACTAGATTGTGAGCCTCATGCAATAATAGTTGGTTAATAGACTTCAAAGCTTCAGGCACACTTCGACAGAGTAATTAAATGGTAAGGCCTTTAATTATGTCAACTAATAGTGATACAAGTACCGAACATCAAGCATTATTATTTGGGAATCTCATTAACTGAGGACAAATAAAGCAATTGAAAAGAGAAAATTAACTATGCCTAAAACAAACAAGGAATTGAACTGTTGAGTTGCATACAGTGACTTACCTTAGAAGGTTGAAGAGGCTCAACGCAGCTCCTACTTCTCTTGCAAGGCTCCTTCCTAACATCTTGTACTTGGAAATCCTCAATCTTATCTTCATTGCACCCCCTCTGCAAGGTGACACAAACTAGTTACTTGTCTACTTGGAAGATAAATATGCATACTTTCTAGCCTGTGAACACAAAAGAATGAGGTTATAACAAAACAACACCACATAATGAAACATGCCACATCTCTTGCACTTGCACACAATGAAATGAGCATTTACTATGTCTGCACTATGTAAAAACTAGGCATACCTTCGAACTGGATCTCCAGGTACTCTTGGAGAACCTACTGTAGTGTACATCCAAACCTTTATGTCACCTATGAGTTAGACAAGGCCCCACTATAGCAGCCCTTAGTGTTTAAATCGTTGACAAGCTCTGTTAGAGTGTTAGGTCAAGAACATCAAGTAATCAAAGCAAACAGACCTAGTATGGCTGGTTGATGCAACCAAGCAATTGAACAGATGTGTGAGCAAATCTTACATATCAAGAAAAGAAGCAAAGAAGGAGGCTTAAAGACCATCACTTGAGTGACCAGATTTAAGGGGCATTTAAACATCATGTGCAACATATGAACTAACATAAACATTGCATATTCCAGATTCTACAATGGAATGCACATGTATTAGGTTATGCCATGTATGATGATGCCCAAATGTACAGATAGCAGGCAGGAGTGATTCATCATTGCACGCACAATTGAATTGCAGGTTAAGGGCCAGTTCGATTCCGCCTTTTTAAGGCATATTGTCAAAATAAGCCATAAAAGATGTAAAGAAGTCATTTTTGAGTTATGGGCTTGGGCTTAACTAATTTCGCTTTGGAGGGGGGTGTTTCGGGTAGAACCTCACTAAAAATTGAAGGGAAGGGAAATAGTGAAATGACTCTGTTGTCTGCCTATATTACACTCAAAATGCAAATGCTAACGCCCGTGTCACACCTGACCCTCAAGTAAAAACAAACACGCAAGCATTCATTGCCCTGCCCGCTTGCATCTCCTCTCCCCTTTCCCTCTACCTCGATCCCCTACCTGCAGCACTAGGGTTCCTCCAGCGAGTCGTCGCCACTGGTCCCATCTGGCCTGGTCCTCGACGATGCTATGTCCAGCTAGGCTACATGGCCGGCGGGTAGGGGCAAATCTCCCTTGCTGCTCCTCCCTCTGGCGCCGCCCCACATTCTCATGGTCTCCAGCAGCTGCTCCACTGTGGTTCGTCCAACGCACTACTCCGGCGGGCGCTGCACAACTACGGCTGATGCCACACTATGGCAGAAGGCACCTTATTCCCCCTCCCCTCCTCCCAGGCCATGGCCTTGAGGTGCTGTTGAAGGATGAGCTCATCCAACAAGGAGAGGATCTCCTATGATTTTTTGCCAAATTTTCATTCTGGTCCACTATACGATGAATTGCTATGAGCTGCTTCTGCTACTGCTATATGATGCATTGCTATGAGCTGCTCCTACTGCTGCTGTATGATGAATTGCTATGAGCTGTTGCTACTGTATGATGAGTTGCTATGAGCTGCTACTGCTACTATATGATGAATTGCTATGAGCTACTACTGCTATATGATGAGTTGCTACAAGCTGCTCCTGCTGCTATATGATGAATTGCTATGAGCTGCTCCTGCTGCTGCTATATGACGAATTGCTATGAGCTGCTCCTGCTGCTGGTATATGATGAATTGCTATGAGCTGCTGCTGGTATATGATGAATTGCAGACTACTGTTGCTGTATGATGAGGTGCTATGAGCTGCTGCTGCTGCTATATGATGCTTTCAGGTGGTGCTGCTATACGATAATAACCAGCCACTTGGACCATCGAATTTCAATAAATAATTGTTCTTCATTTAAATGTGGGTCATGCGTTCTTCGTTTAAATTAGGCAATGGGATCTCTATGGAAAACATTGACCAAAGTAGATTGTGCCAAGTAGATGGTATCTTTGTATTTGCATTTTGAGCAAATAGTGATGGTCTGTTTTCTTATCATATTAATTACTGCACAGGGTTCAATTTGTGATGTTTGCAAGTCAAATTAATTTCCATATGGGCAGCAAAATGAAAAAAAATATAATGCAATCTAGACTTTCCACTGATCATATCAAAGATAAGCTGAAAACGCAATGAAAAGAACTGGTTGGCTTATTACATGGAGCTTATATTCACAGGTGCTTATTTTCTTAGGATAACTCGTAATAACTGTCCTTAAGAAACTTGGCTAATAGAACTGGCATACAAATAACATGTCACGATGATTGCAATGGAGGAGTGACGTACCATAGCACACTGTATAGGCTCACCGCTACCTCTCCTTTCTTTGCGATGTTCCATGAAATTGCCACATACATCTTGTACTTTTTCATTGTGTAACCCTATCTAGAAGTTGACACGGCTAATTTCAGACATCTCTACATGATACTACATTGCATATCCCTTGCGCATATTTAAACCACCAATTAACGATTGTGTGTGTACCATAAACTAGCCATGACTCTATATGCTGGACTAGCAGGCACTCTAAGGGAGCCTAATGTAGTGCACTGGAATTCCTACATGCCACCTACTATTTTGTGTAATGTACTGCCCCTGTTCCTAAATATATGTCTTTGTAGAGATTCCGGTATGGACCACATACAGATGTATATAGATCCATTTTTGAGTGTAGATTCACTCATTTTGCTCCGTATGTAGCCTATAGTGGAACCTCTAGAAAGACATATATTTAGGAACGGAGGTACGAGGTAGTATCATGTATGACATCTACATATATCTAATTCAGCAACCAGTAGTAGAAATCATTGTCTGCACATAGGGATTACTGGTCAAAAATCCTAGCAAAGCACGCAGGCAGGCACAAAACAATACAAGAGAGAGAGACGCGCTTACAAGATCATAGCAATGCCTCAGTCCAAGATCTTGGTTGGCCAAGCTGTTAGATCCAGAAGAAACATCGTCCTTCTAGTTTTTGCCAGCTGCATAACAGGTAACAGCGAGTGGTTAGTATATTTGAAGTACATCGGGCAGGTGATGCTGGACGGGTTTAAAGGTGACAAGTACCTAGGCCGTGGCGGGTGCTTGGCATCTCTCTAGATGGTGGGAATCTGGTTAGAAACGTCGAGGGTGATGACGCTGCGCTGGCTATCGGGGTCCGGTAAGGAGATCTAGAACCGTCGAGTAGGGTATTTGTGGAGCGGCTCTGGTAGGGTGGACTACGGTGTGGGCGAAGAGGATTTGTGGCCGTGGACGAGGGCGTAGGTGAAGCTGCTCCGGTGGTTGGGTTAAGGATGGTGTCGATGACGCGGATCTACGGCCGTGGACGGGGCGTCAGAAGCTGCTCCAGTGGTTGGGTTAAGGATGGTGTCGACGATGCGGATCTGTGGCCGTGGACGGGGCGTCAGAAGTTGCTCCGGTGCTTGGGTTAAGGGTGGTGTCAACGATGCGGATCTGCGGCTGTGGACGGTGCGTCAGAAGCTGCTCTGGTAGGTTGGATGAGGGTGCGAGGAAGCGGATCTGAGGCCATGGACTTGTCAGTTGGCAAAGCGGCCCCGGTAGGGTTGAGAATGGTATAAGCAAAGCTACTCCGGTAGGGTTGATGATGGTGTCGGCGAAGCGGCTCCGGTAGGGTTGAGAAAGGTTTCGGCGAAGCGGCCCCGGTAGGGTTGAGGAAGGTGTCGGCGAAGAGGATCAGAGGACGTCGACGGGGGCATCGGTGGGGCGGCTTCGGGGGGTGTGGACGAAGCATCTCCGGTGGGGAGTACGAATGAGCCGCTGCAGATGCGCGACGGTTGGTGAGAGTACCGGCGAAGCAGATATGGCGCCGTGGACAAGGCCGGCACTGAATGGGCTGTGGTACAGTGGTGAATGAGCAGTCTACTTGTTTCTCGGGGAGGTGGGAGGGGTAAATGTGGCCGGAGAAGCAGCTCCGGCGAGGTGGACACCGCTGGCAGTGAATGGGCTATGGTATGCCGGTGGATGAGTAGTCTAGGGTTTCGAGAGGGGAGGGGAGAAAGGGTGATGAAGTACAGACGGTGTGATGTAAGATGCTTTGGTGCTGTGGAGTTAGTCGTTTTTGCGGGAGGGGGTGAGGAAATGGGGGTGCCGTGTTGTGGGGGAACCGGAAGTTACCAAATCAGCCCCGACCTATCATGTAGATGAGGGCGGTATTGTAACTGTTGGTCTCCATGCACCAAGGACAAAAGGGGGATTTCGCATGCTAAAGACTAAGGTGGCGGAAATTTTAGAAGGAGGCGGGAGATTTTGCCGCCCGCGGGATCGTTTGTATCTAGTTTCAACTAATTTTGGACCGTGTTAGCGGGAAGGTCATGCTAGACTGTGTACACAGGGCACGTGTCAGCAGTTAATAACTGGTGTGAAGTCCACCCCAGAAAAAAAGACAATAACTCGGGATGATGCGCCGATAACTTGGACGTTCACACAGGCACGGCCAACCGTACGGGTGTAGTGGAACATTCACAAAAAAGGGATCAAACGCTCAGCCTATGTATTTCTCGTGTAAATAGATAATTTAGTGCCATTGGTTATTTACTTTAAACATATATGCATTGACGTGTTAGTGTAGAGGCGCACAAAAAGAAATGGATATTGTAGTCAGCTACTTAAAAGTGTTACCTCATATGATTACATAGCCTCCATTTCATAAATTGCGTACCCATTGAATTCATATATGAATATTACATATATTACTTCCAAATAGAAACGTAAATCATCCAAGACTAATGAATTTGAATGCAAGAGTAACAATGGTGCATGTACATGATAGCTACATTGGTTGTTTGAAGAAACATCACTGTAACTTTGGCATGCACAACTGAAAATGTTTATTTAAATAGAAAAAAATGTGATATGTGAGTGTCCAATCTTTATAGCGTTGAATCGATATTGTACATTTGGCCACGATACGAAGTAGATATTGAGTTATGTTCAAGCGATGCACGTCCACGATCGCTAGATAGTGATACGTGAATGAATTGTGCAATCTCTCTCACACGCATACATATCTCATTTCCCTGTGGGCAACGGAATCACACGCGTGCACTTCGTGTATTTCTTTCCCTCCGTTAGGGTTAAATTCGTCTTTCTACCCCGTCCTACAAGTCTCTCACGCAGAAACACACATGCTCTCTATGTCTAACGCACCCACCCCTTTAATTCCGCCCACCCACAACCACTAATGTCTCAAAGTATAATAATGTCTCTCACACATATGCTATCTACCTATCCCTTAATATAGCTAGATATGTGTCACACAAACTCCTTCTCCCTACTAGCAAGATGCCCATGCGTTGCACGGAACATCAAGATGCATTTGTATGAGAAGTTTATCTTGTGGGAGAAAAGGATGAACGAGGGAATGCCTTATTTGCAAATGCGGAGAGGGGTGTGGGTATCTTTTTGCAAAATTGCCATAGTTTCCTTCCTGTCCGTCGGGTATAAATCGGATGGCCTATATTGCAGGATGGCAGGAACACCATCATCACCAACTCTGTTTTTTTATAAGAGTAGAGATATGTGAGTGTCACTGACCCCCCCCACACACACCCACACTTCCCAACACCGAAGGATTAGGGTGACACCTCGATCTTGATACTAATCTATCGACTGGCTTCTCCCTCGAACATACACACACACACACACTACCCGACACCAAAGGAGTAGGGTGGCACATCGATCTTGATAATAATCTATCTACTCCTCTTTCAAACACACACACACACTCGCTAGTTGTGCCTCTGTGCCTACCACGCACACTCTCGATACGTCTTTCTCTCTCTCCCCCAACAATGACAGCAGAAGGGTGACAACTCGATCTGATCATAATCTGTCAATTGGTTTCTCTCTCAAACATTGTCTCTCGGTGCCTCGCTCGGTAGCCCCCTCGATATGTAGACTTCTCGCGCGCGCACAGTTGTAGTGACGATGACGCTGAACCCAGTGTGTCTTGTTTTTACCGGCCTCATGTGAAAGTTTTCACCCTGTTTTCTGTTAATTAACAAGGAAACCTTTTCTTTGTTACTACTAGTGAATCTGAAATCATTCGGGGCAGACATAAAATATATCACTTCAACCCAATTATCGCAGCAACTATTTTAAAAGAAATTAGCTAGCTGCCTGTGCGTTGCACAGAACATCAAGATGCATTTGTATGAGTAGTTTATCTTGTGAGAGAAAAGGTTGAACGAGAGAAGGCCTTATTTGCGAACGCGGAGAGACGTGTAGGTATATTTTTGCAAAATTGCCATAGTTTCTTTCCTATCCATTAGATATAAATCCTACGACCTATATTGCAGGATGGCACGCACACCATCATCACCAACTCTGTTTTCTACTCCCTCCGTCCGAAAATACTTGTCATCAAAATGGATAAAAAGAGATGTATCTAAAACTAAAATACGTCTAGATACATTTCCTTTTACCCATTTTGATGACAAGTATTTCCAGACGGAGGGAGTATTTGCCTTTTTAGAGATTTCAACAAGTGACTATGACCGGACCTTACCAACATACTCAAAAAATTAGTCCATAATTTTCATGTTACCCTCTTTTCTTGGCGGTGCAGTACCATCTGGATACCTCATAAATAAATAAAGTACTACATGATACTAATATATGATACATGGCGCAGGAGTACTAAGTATTATTAATACAGTTTTGCTAGAACTCATCTAGATGAGATATAATTTGGTCTCATTCATCTTTTATAGCCATTGGATGTGATGCTATATAAGATGCATGTGTGCTGATGTGGGTTGTATTTGTTCTTGTGCAACGAACTGACCACTACATGTCATGCTTGATAGTCTCAAGTCATTAAAAGCATACAAGCCCCACATCTCTTCTTGGTTGATTCCTCTATTTATGTCAAAAAATAAGAAACAACATGAGAGTTAATGCACTACGCCTATGCGTTTACTATTTGGTTTTCGTAAGATGACTTAATACTCACCTAGATGGAGGGAGTATTCAATTTGACAGCAGGCGGCGTAGTTCCCGATATGGCTTTAATGCAGACAAGGGAGGGAGTAGCGGTTACCGATATGTTGAACGGCCAATGCATCCTCCTTCAATTAATGCATGAGGGAAGTAATGGGAGGAGGTCCGGGAAAAGAGGTTGCACGATGTGAATGCAACGCAGCTTGCCCTCAGACTAGCCACAATGGAGAGTAATATACACTAGTAATATACACATATTCCTAGACTATGTTACTACCTTCATAGTGGGTAGTAACTTAAGTGTGGTAACATGTAAAGATTCATTTATTAGGTTATAGACTCATATTGCGTTGAGACATGTGATGTTACAGTAACTAGCTAAGTTACTACAACTACCTCTCTCCTCATTAACTCATTGCCTCATAAGTAAATTTACTGAGTTGCACTCGATGTTACTACTGAAGTTACTCCCATTGTGGCTAGTCTCATTGCCCTAAAGGCGCCCCTCCATTCCAATGCATCTACCAGATCGTACGCACCTAAGCATTTGCCTATGCACCTACACTAAGCGCAAAAGAGCTCACTCCAGACCCATGGCGGCGATGCTCGTGAGCGGCCAGCGGCTGCGCCAGATGGTCCACGACACCGGCCTGCAGCATGGCGTCAAGGATCGTCTCCAGACGGTGTTGGAGACCGGCTGGTGGATGGCCGCCTTCGACGCCAACTACGACTCTCAGTTGGACCAGATGATCATTGCCACCAGCAACAAGTTCACCGTCCTCAAGAAGCTCGTGGACGACATTGCCGTACTCCTCCAGCCCACGCGCCCGGGCTCCTCATTGCCTGCCACCCTAATCGGCCTCCATGGCCGGAACCTCTTTCAAGCACTGGTGGCCCTGCGACTGCCCGCCGACGCCACAAAGAATGTCCACCTGGAGGTCGCGCTCGCCGCGAGGCGCCTCACCCTGCAAGAATTCGTCGACCTACACATCCACATGTACGAGGAAATCATGTACGTATGTATCTACAAGGCCAGTGAGGATGCTACGACGTTGGCCTTCCTCAACCGGCTGGAAGCCTTGGATGCCTTTGCTGAGAAGCACCTCGATCTCGCCACAAAAGCCGCCACTCCTTAGCCGCCGGTCGGATGAAAATTCGATGGTGCGGGAGTACGGATCGGAGCACAGCAGCGAAGCAGGCAAACCGCATCCAATCGGGTGTGTCTGTGGTAGAAAGTTGATGGTCGCCGCAGTTCAGCTGGCCCGCATGTCATGCACACAAAGGCAGAGGAGCGGTGGGGCCGAGAGGGATGAGGGGCATGTCGGGGGGATGAGGATCCCCTGACGCGAATAATCCTACCATTCTGTCACTGACATGTGGGACCCATAAGCGTGGGTCCCACCTGTCAGCGAAGGAAAGGCAGGGCAAGGTAGTGATAGCCACGTCAGAGGATCCATGTCCACGTCGGGGGACGTCGTGCCGTGGGTTGGAGCAGCGTCATGGGAATCGTATGTGGGTGTGACAGTGGTTGAAACAAGAAACGTGATGGTCGCCGTGGTTCAACTTCCATGGACAAGCTGTCATGTCTGCTGACACATGTATATCAAAACTAGACCGTTTATATTTCAAGCACGTGAACAAGTATTATTCTACTACTTTGGATCCATTGCAACGCACGGGCCAGCACATTGGTAGTAGTAGTGTCCATCTCTATCTCTAGAGGCCTTCCCTCGTTCATCCTTTTCTCTCACAAGATAAACTACTCATACAAATGCATCTTGATGTTCCGTGGAACGCATGAGGATGTTTCCTTGGGGGTCTCTCCAGCTCGGCGTGGCCGTAGTTGCAAGTTGACACACCTTGAGATGCCGACGTTGAGGGGCACTCGGATTTCCTCCGATGAGCAGGTAAGATGAGTTTGATCACATAGTAAATGCATTCTAAAGACTACTTCCGTGTCCATTTCCGAATTCTCCCCCTGCCCACTGTTTCACGGGTTAGGCTCGGTGCGAGTGGAGATTGGCTTGCATATGTACGGGGTTTGGATGCAAATGAATACGAAGGGGAGGTGAAGAAGCCGAGGAGAATCGGTTCCCGATGGAGAAGTAAATGGGAGAAGTGGCGTGCAGGCAGTTGATTAGACGGCTTGGTAGACTAAACGAAAAGGCTATGCGGGTAGACTGATGAGTCGTACCTGTTCGGACGTGCCCATCCTTCCTGATAGGTGGGACTGTCGGTGTCAAAACCGGCGGATCTCGGGTAGGGGGTCCCGAACTATGCGTCTAGGCCGGATGGTAACAGGAGGCAGGGAACACGATGTTTTACCCAGGTTCGGGCCCTCTTGGTGGAGGTAAAACCCTACGTCCTGCTTGATTAATATTGATGATACGGGTAGTACAAGAGTAGATCTACCATGAGAGCAAGGAGGCTAAACCCTAGAAGCTAGCCTATGGTATGATTGTTGTATATGGAGTTGATTGCCTACGGACTACAACCCTCCGGTTTATATAGACACCGGATAGGGTTAGGGTTACATAGAGTCGGTTACAATGGTAGGAGATCTTGAATATCCACATCGCCAAGCTTGCCTTCCACGCCAAGGAAAGTCCCATCCGGACACAGGATGAAGTCTTCAATCTTGTATCTTCATAGTCCAGGAGTCCGGCTGAAGGTATAGTCCGGCTACCCGAACACCCCCTAATCCAGGACTCCCTCAGGGACCTATGCAAAATTATAAAAAATGTGTCATAGTTTTTTTGAGCGCGTGAGTGGGAGACACAACATTCTTTGGTTAAGTAATACTCCCTCCGTTTTGGTGAGTATAAGTCACCCTATGAAAATCAGGTTTTCCTAAAACCTTTAGGCGTGGAGCATTAACTTCCTGCTCGATCCCCTCCCAGCCTCGTTAGCCAGCGTTCTCTTCCTATGCTTCCGCGTTATACCTTTCCATTTTTCCTCTTCTCAAGTGTGGAACGATCTGCATGCCGCCCTTGATGCACCAGAACGACCACTGCATGCATCGTGGTAGGGCATTGATTGGGCATGCACGAGAATTTGGTTCTGCTCGCAATATGGATGATACCTGAACGATGAAGTGAACAGGCATTATAGCACGGGAGACCTATTTCCGCTATACAATACTGGAGTACTCATGTTCCTACTATTGGGTTTCGTAGTAATTTCAAAAAAATTCCTACGCACACGCAAGATCATGTGATGCATAGCAACGAGAGGGGGGAGTGTGATCTACATACCTAGTAGATCGACAACGGAAGCGTTTGGTTGATGTAGTCGTACGTCTTCACGATCCGACCGATCAAGCACCGAAACTACGGCACCTCCGAGTTCTAGCACACGTTCCGCTCGATGACAATCCCCGGACTCCGATCCAGCAAAGTGTCGGGGAAGAGTTCCGTTAGCACGACGGCGTGGTGACGATCTTGATGTGCTACAGCAGCAGGGCTTCGCCTAAACTCCGCTACAGTATTATCGAGGATTATGGTGGCTGGGGGCGCCGCACACGGCTAAGGAAAAGATCACGTGGATCAACTTGTGTCTCTCTGGGGTGCCCTTGCCTCTGTATATAAAGGACTAGAGGGGGGAGGCTGGCCGGCCAAGGAGGGCGCGCCAGGAGAGTCCTACTCCCTCTAGGAGAAGGATTCCCCCCCCCCAATCCTAGTTGGAATAGGATTCGCGGAGTGGGGAAAAGAGAGAGAGGGGCCGGCCCCCTCTCCTTGTCCTATTCGGACCAAGGGAGGGGAGGGGCGCGCGGCCCATGTAGGGCTGCCTCTTCTCTTTTCCACTAAGGCCCATCATGGCCCATTTAGCTCCCGGGTGGTTCCGATAACCTCCCGGTACTCCGGTAAAATCCCGATTTCACCCGGAACACTTCCGGTATCCAAACATAGGCTTCCAATATATCAATCTTTATGTCTCGACCATTTCGAGACTCCTCGTCATGTCCGTGATCACATCCGGGACTCCGAACAAACTTCGGTACATCAAAATGCATAAACTTATAATATAACTATCATCGTAACCTTAAGCATGCGGACCCTACGGGTTCGAGAACAATGTAGACATGACCGAGACATGTCTTCAGTCAATAACCAATAGCAGGACCTGGATGCCCATATTGGCTCCTACATATTCTACGAAGATCTTTATCGGTCAGACCGCATAACAACATACGTCGTTCCCTTTGTCATCGGTATGTTACTTGCCCGAGATTCGATCGTCGGTATTCCAATACCTAGTTCAATCTCGTTACCGGCAAGTCTCTTTACTCGTTCTGTAATACATCATCCCGCAACTAACTCATTTAGTTGCAATTCTTGCAAGGCTTAAGTGATGTGCATTACCGAGAGGGCCCGGAGATACCTCTCCGACAATCGGAGTGACAAAACCTAATCTCGAAATACGCCAACCCAACATGTACCTTTGGAGACACCTGTAGTACTCCTTTATAATCACCCAGTTACGTTGTGACGTTTGGTAGTACCCAAAGTGTTCCTCCGGTAAATGGGAGTTGCATAATCTCATAGTTATAGGAACATGTATAAGTCATGAAGAAAGCAATAGCAACATACTAAACGATCGGGTGTTAAGCTAATGGAATGGGTCATGTCAATCAGATCATTCTCTCAATGATGTGATCCCGTTGATCAAATAACAACTCATTGTTCATGGTTAGGAAACATAACCATCTTTGATTAACGAGCTAGTCAAGTAGAGGCATACTAGTGACACTTTGTTTGTCTATGTATTCACACATGTATTACGTTTCCGGTTAATACAATTCTAGCATGAATAATAAACATTTATCATGATTATAAGGAAATAAATAATAACTTTATTATTGCCTCTAGGGCATATTTCCTTCGGTCTCCCACTTGCACTAGAGTCAATAATCTAGATTACACAGTAATGATTCTAACACCCATGGAGCCTTGGTGCTGATCATGTTTTGCTCGTGGAAGAGGCTTAGTCAATGGGTCTGCAACATTCAGATCCGTATGTATCTTGCAAATCTCTATGTCTCCCACCTGGACTAGATCCCGGATGGAATTGAAGCGTCTCTTGATGTGCTTGGTTCTCTTGTGAAATTTGGATTCCTTTGCCAAGGCAATTGCACCAGTATTGTCACAAAAGATTTTCATTGGACCCGATGCACTAGGTATGACACCTAGATCGGATATGAACTACTTCATCCAGACTCCTTCATTTGCTGCTTCCGAAGCAGCTATGTACTCCGCTTCACATGTAGATCCCGCTACAACACTTTGTTTAGAACTGCACCAACTAACAGCTCCACCGTTTAATGTAAACACGTATCTGGTTTGCGATTTAGAATCGTCCGGATCAGTGTAAAAGCTTGCATCAACGTAACCTTTTACGATGAGCTCTTTGTCACCTCCATATATGAGAAACATATCCTTAGTCCTTTTCAGGTATTTCAGGATGTTCTTGACCGCTGTCCAGTGATCCACTCCTGGATTACTTTGGTACCTCCCTGCTAGACTTATAGCAAGGCACACATTAGGTCTGGTACACAGCATTGCATACATGATAGATCCTATGGCTGATGCATAGGGAACATCTTTCATATTCTCTCTATCTTCTGAAGTGGTCGGGCATTGAGTCTTACTCAACTTCACACCTTGTAACACAGGCAAGAACCCTTTCTTTGCTTGATCCATTTTGAACTTCTTCAAAACTTTGTCAAGGTATGTGGTTTGTGAAAGTCCAATTAAGCGTCTTGACCTATCTCTATAGATCTTAATGCCTAATATGTAAGCAGCTTCACCGAGGTCTTTCATAGAAAACTTTTATTCAAGTATCCCTTTATGCTATCCAGAAATTCTATATCATTTCCAATTAGTAATATGTCATCCACATATAATATTAGAAATGCTACAGAGCTCCCACTCACTTTCTTGTAAATACAGGCTTCTCCAAAAGTCTGTATAAAACCAAATGCTTTGATCACACTATCAAAATGTTTATTCCAACTCCGAGAGGCTTGCACCAGTCCATAAATGGATCGCTGGAGCTTGCACACTTTGTTAGCTCCCTTTGGATCGACAAAACCTTCTGGTTGCATCATATACAACTCTTCTTCTAGAAATCCATTCAGGAATGCAGTTTTGACATCCATCTGCCAAATTTCATAATCATAAAATGCGGCAATTGCTAACATGATTCGGACAGACTTAAGCATCGCTATGGGTGAGAAGGTATCATCGTAGTCAATCCCTTGAACTTGCCGAAAACCTTTTGCGACAAGTTGAGCTTTGTAGATAGTAATATTACCGTCAGCGTCAGTCTTCTTCTTGAAGATCCATTTATTCTCAATTGCTTGCCAATCATCGGGCAAGTCAACCAAAGTCCATACTTTGTTCTCATACATGGATCCCATCTCAAATTTCATGGCTTCAAGCCACTTTGCGGAATCTGGGCTCACCATCGCTTCTTCATAGTTCGTAGGTTCAACATGATCTAGTAGAATGACTTCCAGAATGGGATTACCGTACCACTCTGGCGCGGATCTTACTCTGGTTGATCTACGAGGTTCAGTAGTATCTTGTTCTGAAGTTTCATGATCATCATCATTAGCTTCCTCACTAACTGGTGTAGGTGTCATAGAAACAGTTTTCTGTGATGTACTACTTTCCAATAAGGGAGCAGGTACAGTTACCTCGTCAAGTTCTACTTTCCTCCCACTCACTTCTTTCGAGAGAAACTCCTTCTCCAGAAAGTTTCCGAATTTAGTAACAAAAGTCTTGCCTTCGGATCTGTGATAGAAGGTGTATCCAATAGTTTCCTTTGGATATCCTATGAAGACACATTTCTCCGATTTGGGTTCGAGCTTATCAGGTTGAAGCTTTTTCACATAAGCATCGCAGCCCCAAACTTTCAGAAACGACAACTTTGGTTTCTTGCCAAACCACAGTTCATAAGGCGTCGTCTCAACGGATTTTGATGGTGCCCTATTTAACGTGAATGCGGCCGTCTCTAGAGTGTATCCCCAAAACGATAGCGGTAAATCAGTAAGAGACATCATAGATCGCACCATATCGAGTAAAGTACGATTACGACGTTCGGACACACCATTACGCTGAGGTGTTCCGGGTGGCGTGAGTTGCGAAACTATTCCACAAATTTTCAAATGTACACCAAACTCGTAACTCAAATATTCTCCTCCACGATCAGATCGTAGAAACTTTATTTTCTTGTTATGATGATTTTCAACTTCACTCTGAAATTCCTTGAACTTTTCAAATGTTTCAGACTTATGTTTCATTAAGTAGATATACCCATATCTGCTTAAATCATCTGTGAAGGTCAGAAAATAACGATATCCGCCACGAGCCTCAATATTCATCGGACCACATACATCTGTATGTATGATTTCCAACAAATCTGTTGCTCTCTCCATAGTACCGGAGAACGGCGTTTTAGTCATCTTGCCCATGAGGCACGGTTCGCAAGTACCAAGTGATTCATAATCAAGTGGTTCCAAAATTCCATTAGTATGGATTTTCTTCATGCGCTTTACACTGATATGACCTAAACGGCAGTGCCACAAATAAGTTGCACTCTCATTATCAACTCTGCATCTTTTGGTTTCAACATTATGAATATGTGTGTTACTACTATCGAGATTCAACAAGAATAGACCACTCTTCAAGGGTGCATGACCATAAAAGATATTACTCATATAAATAGAACAACCATTATTCTCTGATTTAAATGAATAATTGTCTCGCATCAAACAAGATCCAGATATAATGTTCATGCTTAACGCTGGCACCAAATAACAATTATTTAGGTCTAATACTAATCCCGAAGGTAGATGTAGAGGTAGCGTGCCGACTGCGATCACATCGACTTTGGAACCATTTCCCACGTGCATCGTCACCTCGTCCTTAACCAATCTTCGCTTGATCCGTAGTCCCTGTTTCGAGTTGCAAATATTAGCAACAGAACCAGTATCAAATACCCAGGTGCTACTGCGAGCATTAGTAAGGTACACATGAATAACATGTATATCACATATACCTTTGTTCACCTTGCCATCCTTCTTATCCGCCAAATACTTGGGGCAGTTCCGCTTCCAGTGACCAGTCTGCTTGCAATAGAAGCACTCAGTTTCAGGCTTAGGTCCAGGTTTGGGTTTCTTCTCTTGAGTAGCAACTTGCTTGCCGTTCTTTTTGAAGTTCCCCTTCTTCTTCCCTTTGCCCTTTTTCTTGAAACTAGTGGTCTTGTTGACCATCAACACTTGATGCTCCTTCTTGATTTCTACCTCCGCAGCTTTCAGCATCGCGAAGAGCTCAGGAATAGTCTTATTCATCCCTTGCATATTATAGTTCATCACGAAGCTCTTGTAGCTTGGTGGCAGTGATTGGAGAATTCTGTCAATGACGCAATCATCTGGAAGATTAACTCCCAATTGAATCAAGTGATTATTATACCCAGACATTCTGAGTATATGCTCACTGACAGAACTGTTCTCCTCCATCTTGCAGCTATAGAACTTATTGGAGACTTCATATCTCTCAATCCGGGCATTTGCTTGAAATATTAACTTCAACTCCTGGAACATCTCATATTCTCCATGGCGTTCAAAACATCGTTGAAGTCCCGATTCTAAGCCGTAAAGCATGGCACACTGAACTATCGAGTAGTCATCAGCTTTGCTCTGCCAGACGTTCATAACATCCGGCGTTGCTTCTGCAGCAAGCCTGGCACCCAGCGGTGCTTCCAGGACGTAATTCTTCTGTGCAGCAATGAGGATACAAGTTACAGACCCAGTCCGTGTAATTGCTACCATCATCTTTCAATTTTGCTTTCTCAAGGAACGCATTAAAATTCAACGGAACAACAGCACGAGCCATCTATCTACAACCAAACATAAACAAGCAAGATACTAATCAGGTACTAAGTTTCATGATAAATTTAAGTTCAGTTAATTTACTTAGAGAACTCCCACTTAGATAGACATCCCTCTAATCCTCTAAGTGATTACGTGATCCAAATCAACTAAACCATGTCCGATCATCACGTGAGATGGAGTAGTTTCATTGGTGAACATCATTATGTTGATCATATCTACTATATGATTCACGCTCGACCTTTCGGTCTCCGTGTTCCGAGGCCATATATGTACATGCTTGGCTCGTCAAGTATAACCTGAGTATTCCGCGTGTGCAACTGTTTTGCACCCGTTGTATTTGAACGTAGAACCTATCACACCCGATCATCACGTGGTGTCTCAGCACGAAGAACTTTCGCAACGGTGCATACTCAGGAAGAACACTTCTTGATAATTTAGTGAGAGATCATCTTATAATGCTACCATCAATCAAAGCAAGATAAGATGCATAAAAGATAAACATCACATGCAATCAATATAAGTGATATGATATGGCCATCATCATCTTGTGCTTGTGATCTCCATCTCCGAAGCACCGCCGTGATCACCATCTTCACCGGTGTGACACCTTGATCTCCATCGTAGCATCATTGTCGTCTCGCCAAGCTTGTGCTTCTACGACTATCGCTACCGTTTAGTGATAAAGTAAAGCATTACATCGCGATTGCATTGCATACAATAAAGCGACAACCATATGGCTCCTGCCGGTTGCCGATAACTCGGTTAAAAAACATGATCATCTCATACAATAAAATTCAGCATCATGTCTTGACCATATCACATCACAACATGCCCTGCAAAAACAAGTTAGACGTCCTCTACTTTGTTGTTGCAAGTTTTACGTGGCTGCTACGGGCTTAAGTAAGAACCAATCTCACCTACGCATCAAAACCACAACGATAGTTTGTCAATTTGACTCCGTTTTAACCTTCGCAAGGACCGGGCATAGCCACACTTGGTTCAACTAAAGTTGGAGAAACTGTCACCCACAAGCCACCTCTGTGCAAAGCACGTCGGGAGAACCGGTCTCGCGTAAGCGTACGCGTAATGTCGGTCTGGGCTGCTTCATCTAACAATACCGCTGAACCAAAGTATGACATGCTGGTAGGTAGTATGACTTATATCGCCCACAACTCACTTGTGTTCTACTCGTGCATATAACATCAACATATAAAACCTAGGCTCGGATGCCACTGTTGGGTTTCGTAGTAATTTCAAAAAATTTCCTACGCACACGCAAGATCATGTGATGCATAGCAACGAGAGGGGGGAGTGTGATCTACATACCTAGTAGATCGACAACGGAAGCGTTTGGTTGATGTAGTCGTACGTCTTCACGATCTGACCGATCAAGCACCGAAACTATGGCACCTCCGAGTTCTAGCACACGTTCAGCTCGATGACGATCCCCGGACTCCGATCCAGCAAAGTGTCGGGGAAGAGTTCTGTCAGCACGACAGCATGGTGATGATCTTGATGTGCTACAGCAGCAGGGCTTCGCCTAAACTCCGCTACAGTATTATCAAGGATTATGGTGGCTGGGGGCGCCGCACACGGCTAAGGAAAAGATCACGTGGATCAACTTGTGTCTCTCTGGGGTGCCCCTGCCTCTGTATATAAAGGACTAGAGGGGGGAGGCTGGCCGGCCAAGGAGGGCACGCCAGGAGAGTCCTACTCCCTCTGGGAGTAGGATTCCCCCCCAATCCTAGTTGGAATAGGATTCGCGGAGGGGGGAAAAGAGAGAGAGGGGCCGGCCCCCTCTCCTTGTCCTATTCGGACCAAGGGAGGGGAGGGGCGCGCGGCCCATGTAGGGCTGCCTCTTCTCTTTTCCACTAAGGCCCATCATGGCCCATTTAGCTCCCGGGGGGGTTCCGGTAACCTCCCGGTACTCTGGTAAAATCCCGATTTCACTTGGAACACTTCCGGTATCCAAACATAGGCTTCCAATATATCAATCTTTATGTCTCGACCATTTCGAGACTCCTCATCATGTCCGTGATCACATCCGGGACTCCGAACAAACTTCGGTACATCAAAATGCATAAACTTATAATATAACTATCATCGTAACCTTAAGCGTGCGGACCCTACGGGTTCGAGAACAATGTAGACATGACCGAGACATGTCTTCAGTCAATAACCAATAGCGGGACCTGGATGCCCATATTGGCTCCTACATATTCTACGAAGATCTTTATCGGTCAGACCGCATAACAACATACGTCGTTCCCTTTGTCATCGATATGTTACTTGCCTGAGATTCGATCGTCGGTATTCCAATACCTAGTTCAATATCGTTACCAGCAAGTCTCTTTACTCGTTCTGTAATACATCATCCCGCAACTAACTCATTTAGTTGCAATGCTTGCAAGGCTTAAGTGATGTGCATTACCGAGAGGGCCCGGAGATACCTCTCCGACAATCGGAGTGACAAAACCTAATCTTGAAATACGCCAACCCAACATGTACCTTTGGAGACACATGTAGTACTCCTTTATAATCACCCAGTTACGTTGTGACGTTTGGTAGTACCCAAAGTGTTCCTCCGGTAAACGGGAGTTGCATAATCTCATAGTTATAGGAACATGTATAAGTCATGAAGAAAGCAATAGCAACATACTAAACGATCGGGTGCTAAGCTAATGGAATGGGTCATGTCAATCAGATCATTCTCTCAATGATGTGATCCCGTTGATCAAATAACAACTCATTGTTCATGGTTAGGAAACATAACCATCTTTGATTAATGAGCTAGTCAAGTAGAGGCATACTAGTGACACTTTGTTTGTCTATGTATTCACACATGTATTATGTTTCCAGTTAATACAATTCTAGCATGAATAATAAACATTTATCATGATTATAAGGAAATAAATAATAACTTTATTATTGCCTCTAGGGCATATTTCCTTCACCTACTACTACTAGTAATAGTAGTAGTAGTAGTACAACTGTGGTACACTTGATGGTCAAAATACTATTCATCTGGTCCTCACAGTGAAGTGACAACACCCTGCACCTGACACTAGTCCAGGCGGCGTGTTCGGGTTACCAAAGTCAGCCACACCCTGTGCACTGTGCGGTCTGTCACCGCCGCTGTACAGCACATTGGTGCCTCGCCTCGTCTCCCTCTCCGCTCCCATAGCACCAATCCATCTCCATCACCTTCTCCGTCTCCGTCTCCATCTCACAGTGCCCCCGTGTACCGTCGCCTCACTCGCCTCCCCCAGTACCACTATTCCCTCGCTAGCCGCTCCAGCACCGACATCCTTCTCCCCCGTAAATCAAGCCCCCTTCCAAACTCCACAATGGTCGAACGCAAACCACGCAGCATCCATATGAGTCGCGATTGGAGCAACCTCCCCAGTGACATCCTTGACCTCTGTTGTTCGTGTATGGATATGTTGAGCGCCCTGCGGCTGGCTGCATGCTCGAGGGACATGCACACGGCCATCGTCGAAGCGAGGCCTAAGCTTTTCAAGCCACCCTGCTTGCTGCTATCTGGTCTTGCGAGATTGGCTCACCATGATACGGAGGCGTGCATGATGCCCCTCGACTTCAATCCAATCTCCATTAGCCGAAACTTCTTTGCAGGTATGTAGTGGGTCGCCGTACATCATTTCCCTCGACATCAATCCGATCACCATCGCCTAAAACTTCTTGGCAGGTATGTACTGGGTCGGCATGAACTCCCACTGGATGGCTGCCTTCAGAGAAGATGGTAAAAAGTTGGTGCTCGTGAACTTCCAGACCTCCCATGAGATTATCCTTCCTCCGTTGGATTATATAGAGTATTACCATCGCGGTCCAAGTCATTTAGAATACTGCGTCAGTTGGACGGACCTTGTTTTGCAAAAGATTGTAATCTGCCAAGTGCCCACACGACATGCGAATTACGCAGACTTCAAGCTAATTGCCTTGTTCGACCGCGGACTCGCCTATCTTTACGCCGGTGCCTTCTTTAGCTGGAGACAACTCGGCTCGCAGTGGATCATCGTCAAAGCGGATGCACACTTATGTGATGCTATTGAACACAATGGCATCATCTACGCGATCGACAAAGCAGATGGCACCACGTATTGCTGGGACGGCGCGTGTAAGTTGTTTCCGTCTCATGTTAATGATGACGCCATGACACTGTTTGAAATTTTTGTGATGATTGGCATATCCCTATTTGAGCAGAATTTGAGTAGAACTATGGCAATATATTAGAGACGCCGTAAATCAGCTATATTTGGAATGAGTTAATTCATGAGATTGTGACCATGTCATTACGGCCAATTTGTACCCTGAATAATCAAACGGTTAGGAATATATGGATATTATCCTTATTTTACAGTAATCTATATACTACTACTAAATATGAGTGTGTATCAATGGCCATGTTAGTTTCCTCATTTTCATGATGTAGAAACATGCACCACACTGTTGGTTTCATCTAACCATACATTAAGGAAGTAAATGTGCATATGGAGAACTCTATATTTGGAAGTAGTGAAATCCTGCAAAGCTTACCATGTGTACATACCTATATTCACCCTTCAGCAATCAATGGCTAGAATAATATCCTCATAAAATTTTTGCCCACAGAACACGAGTATATAACAATGCATGGTCTGTTAGTTACCTTGAAGAATTTGTTTGTGAGGACAGAACATGATTACATAACATGCATGACATGGTAGTTTCCTGTGAAGAATCGATTGCGAGATAACATGAGTATAACCATGCATGGCACTTCTATATTTTCGAACCCAGTATACATTTCCCTGTATTTTCCTCCTAGTTCCAACAGGGACATATCAATGTTGTTTCTTGCATTATCATACTCATACTCTGAACAATGTTGGTCTTGCATTAACAATGCCCGTCCTTTTTGATATGATGAAGTGTCCCTACAGTTACTGCCCTTTGTAATCACACCACCTTTGCCAAAAACTAGGAAGCACAACTGGTTCCTCGCTCGATCAGACGATGGAAAAAGACTGATGATCATTCAGACACATGAGCCGGAAAAGTTATATTGCAAAAAAAACCACTGTATACAAGCACCGTGTAATACGTGAGTATCCGGACAGTGGTTTTTACGTCTATGAGCAGGATACCAGCTTGTTGGGGCCTTTAGGATTTTTTAGTTGGAGGCGGGTAAACAGCCTTGGTTCACACTCTCTGTTTCTCAGACTCAATTATCCGATTAACTAGGAGATCACCGTTGGCAAGGACCTTGATGGCAGAGAGGCTCTGTTTGTTATGGAAAACTGTTTCTACATGGCGAGCCCTAGGAGTTCGGGAGCAAACTCCCCTGATTGTCAACGATACAACCTGCAGCCAAAAGAAGGTGAGAATGACAAAGGCATCCAGATTAACTTTGATCCTTGGATGTCTCAATTACGACAGGCAGTGATGTGGTTCAAGCCTTCATGTTGATAGGTAATTGAGCTGTTGCGTCGAAAAGGTGGAGTACTGGTGTCTCCGGATCACTGGTCGCTGATGCGGGGTTGCAAATTATGATGGTGTTGCATCATCTCTTCGAATGAGTTTGTTGTCTTTGCTACTAGTTCTGGATGGGTAGTTCTTTCTTTTGTCATGCATATTCCTTGTCATTTGGTCATTCTCATCTATGTCACTCTTACTATGTAATAGTTGCTTCTGTTTAGAATGTCATTCTCGTCTGGATCATGAGAGTCTGAGCGCTGCAGATGGGTGCGTTTTGGTGGTGTAGCAAGACTTCTTATGAACTATCATGTCTTGCTGTTTATGTCAGTAGTAGTCACTAGTCAGTGTTTGAATGTTGTATATATCGTTGTTTCGAACTATTTATTGTCTCGAACTACTGGTGGGCTAAATGAGGGCATCACCATTCTCCAATGTTCAGAGTATATCTCCTTTTTTCAAGTTATATAATTTGAGCTTAGTGTCTTTTCGATGATGTACACTTGTTTGGGCCAGTGAGGTGTCGTTGAATATGGGCCGAGTAGAAACGCAATGCCAAACAGGTTAATTATGACTCTCAGGCGGGGCTCTCAAAAGATCCTGAAAAAAAGGTCGGGCTCTCCAAAAATAAAGAATAAGGACTCTTAGGCCGACATGTGGGCGCCACCGGTGTTTTCATGCGCTTGCGCGCCGAGAGCATATTGGCGCGTGCTCGAAATTCATGCTACCTTTTCATCCCCACTCTCCTGCCCCTCCCCCACCTCTGGAATCTCGATTTCTACTCCAGTTCCCCCAAATCCCCCTCCTGTACTCCCTGTACTCAAGAGCACTATCATGTCGTCGGTCAACGCGGATCTGCGAGCCAGAGATCCTGAAGTCCGTCCTGCCTTCGGTCGCTGCGTGTTGTCGCTCAACAGTGGCATGGCGGCGCTTGACGACCAGTTTGCTGGCAAAATGCTGATGGTAACCATCAATGGTGACCAGCCTCCCATCTCGCCGGACGACCTTGTCAAAGCTCTTGGCATTGCGCACGGCATCCAAATAAGTGACTTGCTCGTCGAAGTCTGTCCGCCACCGGCTGATTTCTTCGTCCGGTTCCGGACAACTTTCCACTGCAGTCGTGTGTTCGAATCTTCCCGGCGTTTGTTCTGCAATGGCGTGCTGGTGAGCTTTGATCGGTGGCACCCAGGATGGGGCTCGGTTCCCTCTGAGCTTGAGTTTTTAACAAAGCTTACCTTCCACGGCATGCCTCGACGTGCTTGGAACAACGAGTCCATGAACGAGCTTATCAACGACCTTGGAGGTGAGCTCGTAAGTATGTTTGTTCCTCCAGACAGCTGGGCTCTGACGGTTATGGCATGGATGGAGAAGTCGTCCACCATACCGAAGGTGATTGGTGTTGAGATACCGGTGCAGGAACTGGGGTTGTACTATTCCTCGCCACCAAGGCCGTCGCGGACCATGTTAGGGATGTACCTGTATCGAGTGTTCGTGCATGTCGAAGAAGTGGTCAATCCATCAATCGAAGTCCTACCGCCACCGCTGGTGCTAGGGTCCGTCGACGACGTCCATTACAGGAGTCAACGTCAGACTTTCCCCGTGTTGCTCGGAACGATGGATGGCACAGGGCCTACTCCATCACGCGGCGGAGGCCACTGCTTCTTTGGGAGAAGAGGCAGGGCTGGCTGCCTGGATGTGCTCTAATTTGAGGTAACAACTGAATCTTGTCAGATACTAGTTAAATCCGAGCTATGGGTGTGAAGCACTGATATGCCAGTACATTTGATTGTGACCTGTCCTCATTTTGTACCTGAACTTTTTTTAGAAAGGGCTGTACGTCAACTTAATGTGCTAGCAGAACTTATTGTGTTGTCTGTCTGTTTTCTTTGCACAACATTCAAGATATTTCCCCGTCATTGATAAAGACGATGAACCATTATATACGACTTTGTTGGTTTCAACATAGCCCTTCCCATAGCGATCCACTGCTTCCATCCTGATTGTGCTGCCTGCGTGAAATTTTTGTATGCAAGTTCAGTGTGCTATGATGTTCTATATGATTGTGTCAACTATATAAGTTTTTAGTGAGCATCAGCAATGCATATGGCTAAAAGATGTATTTACGAGCATCGACCGATGGGTCTCTCTCTATCTCTCTCTCTCTCTCACACACACACACACATACGCACACGCACACACACGCGCACACGCACAAGTGGGACCCGTTGAATTATTTATTTGCTCGTGACAGCTTTTAATTAGGTTCCATTGTAATCTATCTTTTTTCTTAAGTTATTAATTGAGCTCAGTGACTTCAAAAAGTTGTACACAAGCCTTGTTTGGGCATTTTCCGGCGTCGCTGAATGTGGGCTGAGTAACCATGTTAAGTTGTACTGTACTACACAGGCCTTTTTTTCAACATCAGCAATGCAACTGGGCCGACAGTTGTACACAATATCCGGGTCAACTTGTTATTCTCCGCGTCGCTGGGCTGCAAACTTTCCTAGGAGGTATGCATTAGGCTTAACAAGAAAATGGACTTTAAGAAATAATAAATGGGATGTAATTATAATAACTGGACAGTTACTATGCACCAAACACGTAATTCGTTTGAAAAATATATTATTTTTGGAATTTTTATTTTTTAATTTCATTACTTGTTGCGCGCGCAATATTTCGTTGGATTTTAACGTCATACAACTTTATTTTGAAATTATATTTAACCTGACTAGAAATTTCAGATAAAAATATTTTGGATCCCATCAAAATGTGGGAATTTTTTTTAATTCTGTTTTGAGCGGTTGTTTGAAATTATTAATCGTTGTCCTAGCTAGAAGTTGGGTTATACTTTTAACAAACTGTAAATGGGCTGTAGTAAATTCCATTAGAATTAAAAAATGGGTTGTACATTCTTACAAATGGCAAATGGTCTATATGTTCTCTCCCAAATCCGAGCTGTGGGCCTACTAAGTTGACGCATACCAAGGGCTTTGTCAGCTTAGTCAATATAAACGATTCTAGCTGCAGTGATCGTACGATGTCCATCCAACGGCCGTAGTGCTTCTTCAACCTCTGGTCTTCTTGCTCCAGCCGCCCAAAGCAGCGCCGATCGTGTCGCGTGCTCCTGCCTCCCATGGCCGGCTATGATGCCGCGGAGGCCTCACCGCCCCGTACTACTCCCACCGCTAGCCAGACCATCCCTCTACTCACCCACACCCCCTGTTATTCTGCGGCGACGGCAGCCTCACACCGCAGCCGAACCAGCGAACTATCATACTCCTCTCCGCGCGGGCTTCCACTATTGCGTCTTCCTTGGCTCTGCGTCATCCCCTTCCTAGGCCTCGCCGTCGTCCAGACCACCGCCCTGGTGCTCTCAGCGCGTCGTGGTCAACATGGTCAACGACCATCTTCCATCGGAAGAGTACTGTACATGGAGAGGCTGACAGCTGGGTCCAGGCGGCCGCAAGGAAGTGCCTCCTTATTACGCGCAAAATAATTATTCCTCCACCTGACAGTAGGGACCCACCGGATGGGCCACCTTATTTCGCGAAAAAATGTTTCCCCCTGACTACTGGGACCCACCAAACGGGCAAGCGTATTTCGCGAAAAAAACGTTCCGCCCGCTGTCAGCTCGGACCCACCGGAAGTGCCTCCTTATTACGCACAAAAAAATGAATACTCCCCCTGCTAGTTGGGACCCACCATGGTGGGAGGCTGACTTGTGGGCCTACTAAATTGACTGGGACGGGGGCCTTTGTCAACTTTAGTCAATATATGAACGATTCTAGCTCCAATGACCGTACGATGTCCATCCAACGACCGTAGTGCTTCTTCAACCTCTGGTCTTCTTGCTCCAGCCACCCAAAGCAGCGCCAGTCGTGCCGCATGCTCATGCCTCCCGTGGCCGACTGTGCTGCTGCGGAGGCCTCACCGCCCCCTACTATTCCCACCGCTGGCCAGGCCCTGCGAGACGGCAGCGTCACACCGCAGCCGAACCAGTGAACCCTCGTACTCCTCTCCGCGCGGGCTTCCACTGCCGCGTCTTTCCTGGCTCTCCGTCGTCCCCTTCCTAGGCCTCGCCGTTGTCCACCGCCCTGGTGCTCTCGGCGCGGCGTGGTCAACGTGGTCAAGGAACGACTTCCATCGGATGTGGACTGTACGTGGAGAGGCTGACAACTGGGTCCACGGCCACAGCAAGGAAGCGCCTCCTTATTACGCGGAAAATAATGATTCCTCCATGTGGCAGCTGGGACCCACCGGACGGACCACTGTATTTCACGAAAAAAACGTTTGCCCCTGACTGCTGAGACCCACCAGCTACATCTTCGCACGCAAGGAAGTGCGTCCGGGCAAAAAAACAATTCGCCCCCCTGACTGCTGGGACCCACCAGCTACATCTTCGCAGGCAAGGAAGTGCCTGACAGTCGGGACCCACCTGGTCGAAGCGTACGTAGCGTTGTCATTCTGGTCGCGAACGTGTACGTACATATATACTGGTGGATGTAGAGGCGCGCACGTGTCGTAGTAGAGGTGCGTACGTGTCATAGTAGAGGCGCGCACGTAGCATGTACACGTACGTACAGCGGCTAGGGTGCAAGAAAGAAAAAACGGCCACGTATGTGTACATACGGGCGGGGTCTCGAACGCCTACTCGCGCATACGTACGGCCAGGGCTCGTGTACATGGCTAGGTCGGAACGGAGAAACAGCGTCGTCGTCGTCTTCATGGGGAGGCAACGGAATGCGTTGTGTTCATGGGGAGGCAACGGAATGCGTCGTGTTCATCGGGAGGCAACGGAACGCATGGGAGCCAACCGGCTGGGTCGGAACGGAATGCGTGGTCGTGTTCATCCGGAGGGCTTGGATGGAACAGGCGATGGAAACGAGGACTGGCGTACCGCACAATGGAGGAAACAGACCTCCTACGTTCAGAACAGGGTCCTGTTGATCGGGAGGGGTCTGGCGTACCGCAAACGGAGGAAACGGACCTCCTACGGTCGAAACGGGGGTCCTGTTGATCGGGAGGGGTGTGGCGTACCGCAAAACGGAGGAAACAGACCTCCTACGGTCGAAACGAGGGTCCTGTTGATAGGGAGGGGTGTGGCGTACCGCTAAAGGGATGAAACGGACCTCCTACGGTCGAAACGGGGGTCCTGTTCATCGGGAGGGGTGTGGCGTACCGCAAAACGGGACTCCACGGGATACTGTTCATCTCCACCGTCGCCTCCTCCAGCCTCCACGGGCTACCATCGACCTCCTCCAGCCTCCACGGGCTCGTGTTCATCCATCCTCCACCGCGCGCTACTCCACCGGCTACTGTTCAACCACCCCTCCACCGTCTACTGTTCATCCAGCCCTCCACACCACGGGGTCCTGTTCAACCACCCCTCCACGGGCACCCCTCCACCGTCTACTGTTCATCCAGCCCTCCACCACACCACGGGGTCATGTTCATCCAGAGGCAACGCCACCGCTCACTGTTCAACCAACCCCCCCCCCCCGCAACGCTCACTGTTCATCCCAGAGGCAGCATCGATCGGCTTCCGTTAGCAGCAGTAGCGAAGGAATCGCTCGATCGGGTTCAGTTAACATCCATCGATCGATCGCTCGGGTTCAGTAACGCGTAGCCTGCAGTGCAATCGCTCGGGTTTAGTTAGAGCCCAATGCCTCGCTCGGGTTCAGTTAGAGCCAACGCCTCGCACACACGCGCGTACGTGTACGAGAGAAACGCGCATCGCTCGGTCACCGACCTCCCATCGTAACCGGGAACTCCCTGAAATTTTCCTCCCCCTCGCTTCTACCATGGTTTTTTCTGTCATGCACGGCCCAAAGAATGTCATGCAGCTGCGTCTCCGGCCCGCCCAGGACGAAAAGCCCATTTTCTGTCATGATTTTTTGTCATAGAAGTAGGAGCCCACCACATCTATGATGATATCGGGTTTTTCACAATTTTCGTCATAGAAGTGTCATACGTATGCCAGAAAAAAAATTCGTTCGGCCCAAAATGTCACGGATGTGTCTTTTTTGTAGTGTTTTACTGTATATTTCATGTGATTAATTTTGGCATATCGACATCTAAGCAATCTACAATAGGATGAAAAGACTGGCATCCTTCACATTATTGGCGAACTCAGTTCATAGAAACAAGCAATTCAACCATTCTGTGGGTAAATCAAAAGTGCCATTGGAATATTTTTCACTATCCAATCATACATGCAAAAAGGGGCGACGCCACCATAGGGGCTGGTATGGGCGGCCGCCTCAGGTGGCTGGAAAGTGTGTACCTAGTTTGAGTCGTCCAGGTTAGCTCATGCTAGTTTTGTTCGTCCCAACGCACGAGCAGGCAATGTAAAAAATGAAGAAAAATGTTTCAATTTGGATGGGCCAATAACATAAGTGCAAGGCGGGCCCTATAGCAGGCTCACGGCCCAAACGAGCGCCTCCCATATCGATCGACAGCAGGAAAAATCCCAATTCATTCGCTCCAGCCTCTAGTCTGGTTCGCTCCTAACCTAGCCGCCGCTGGACAGACCGACACAGCACTTCCTCGCACCCTCGTTGGAGGGCGGTCGTCGGGCTTCAAGCAAACGGAAGGACAAGAAGATGAAGATCCAACCCTGGGTGTAGCCTGCGTGGGAGGCAGCGGCGGCAACACAGGCATGGCATTGAGCTTGCGCAAACGGACAGTCGCAGCTTGCAAGAGTAGCATGCGCAACGAGTAGGTACATCACATCCCTGATTATATCTAATTCAACTCTTCAATTTCTGGCCAATAGTTAAACCTGATGGTGTTGTAAAACTGCTTGTATGTAGGGAATCTACGAGAAAATGAAACCAATTTCTACTTATTTTATAACTCCCCCAATCAATATTGAACTGACTGAATCTGATGTATCTAATAAAGTTTCCGGTGCAAACATACAAGCTCATGTTGTTCTTGAGCTTGAAGTGTCTAATGAACAGACTGGTAATGAAGGATTTGATGCAAACATTTTACATGCTCCTGGTGATGAACATATAGTGTCTAATGAGGGATCTGATGCAAGCATTTTGCAAGCTCATTGAAGGATTTAGTGTCTAATGATGATCTACTATGTTGAGAGAGACAGAGATTTACAGGCATTGATGACAACTAAATTATAGTGCATTTTCATAGCTTGAGGAAACGTCAGGCCATCTACCAGAAAGTCCCCGTATCATGACAACATAGCATAAATACTTTTCTAATCTGTTGTTGGAAACTATTGGCATACTTGTGCAGGATAGATATATTGATATGCAGTTTGCACACTGGTTATACGTGCAATTACACTTCGATATTTTCAGCCAGAGAATGAATAGTTCAAGCAGGTACAGACCATGTTTGTAGTCCTTGTACACCATGTTGCATTTTGTGTTTTTTGGTGCTTGCATCATTTAGTGTTTATAATCTGAACTACTTTGGATCATTAGCTAGTTTTCAAAGTGCATGTAGCTTCACATTTCTCAAGTTACGTTGTTGGTGGACCACCCGGTGCGGTGGACGAGGGCGTAGATGAGGTAGCTCCAGTGCGGTGGTGAAGCGCGGCCGTCGTCTTCGTCGTCATCGTCCGGCACAGAGGTGGGGAACGGTGGGGAAAGAGACGAGACGAGGGGTGATTCGAGGGTTGGCGGCGAATTAGGGATTTGAGCAATCTGGGCACAGAAGGGGGCGGTGGAGAAGAGAGATTTGGCAGGGCTGGAATTGGGGCCGCCAGATATTTCAATCTGAAATGTGGAAGCGCGAAGTTATATTGTCGTTGTACTTTTGGGGGGGGGTGGGTCGATGGGTGCTGCGCGTCCGTCCGACACACGCGACCACCCCGACAGGACTATGCTTCGGTGCCTTAAGGCACCTGCCTTTGTGTCCATGACATGTGGGCCCAACAGGTGGCTGGCCCACATGTCAGTGACCCAAAGGCAGTTGCCTTTAAGGCACCGAAGCAGCGTCCACTCTGACACGACCCTGGTCTGCCTGGTGCGCCTACATTTGAGAATACAAACGAATCTTCTTTCATTTGCAAACGAATCTATATGTATTACCATGCCCGTGTTTTCCTTGCAATAATTAGGCATTCGAAACGAGGTACTCCATCCGTTCACTTTTGTAAGTCGTTTCAGACAACTTAAAATGGACTGTTTTGCACATTGTCTAAAATGTCTTCAAGGTCTTATAAAAGTGAACAGAGGGAGTACTATAAATTAATTAATGAGGAGTTATTTGAAAAAAAATCGAAACAGTACCCATGCTAACATGGATTAGAGTGTGTCACATAATTAGTTATTTGAATTAGAGTGTGTGTCACGTAGTTAGTTATTTGAATTAGAGTGTGTGTCACGTAGCGATCTCCAATTCTAACGTGGATTTCACATTTCACTGTATCCATGCTACTTTTCTAATACAAATTCATATGTATATGATGAACACCATGGTAGTGAGAAAACTTTTGGATGGATTCAAACATATGACCTACAAAATAGCACAACAAACTGAGTCAATGTCAACTTTTTGAAACTTAGTATGGCATGAATTTGAAATAATTACCCGTATGCCTGGTCCTCGGTTCAAATCTTACAATGTACACCGAATTGAAACATCGATATTAAGTCTCGTACTATGTACATTCAAATGTTGTTTTTAGCCCCCCCCCCCCCCGCACAAATGCTACATACTTCTTGTATTGGTCAATCTTCCTCTCCTAACCACCTTAGAAGCTATCGGTTTCCAACACACGTTCATTCTTTCTCTCCATGTTTCGATCTCTAAGTCTCTCAACTACACAACCCCTTTTTCCACTCTATTACCAAATGTATTTACCTCACACACCCGCCATTGCACCCCATGCCGAGCGCTCTCTCTCTCTCCCCCTCTCCCTCTAACCCTCTCGCGCTAAATACATGCATTGCCTATCTAGCCCCCCAACCTCTCGTGCACATGCACGCACGTTGTATATCTAGGTCACTCCCTCGAGACTGTCTCACTCTTTCTTCCGCACGACAGGCCACACTCGCTCAATCTCGCTCTCTTTATCTGAGTCTCGTCTAACCTCGTTTTATTTCACACACAAATGATATATCTCCCTGTTCGGGCCTCGATCGACACACTCTATACTCTCTCACGCAGATTGTCTATCTAGGTCAGTCCATCCAAGCCGCCGCCACTCTTTCAACCTCATGGTGGGCCACACCCACTCAATCTCTCTCTCTCTCCGTTTGTCTCGATTGACATCGCTCTTTCTCGGACAAAAATGATATATCACCATGTTTGAGCCCAATTCGACCTATTCACATTTTATACTCTCTCACGCACATCGTCTATCTAGGTCACTCTCTCCAACCCATCTCACTCTTTTGATCGCACGGCGACCCTATGTGATCGGTTAACCTTGCTTCCTCCCACGCACAAAATATATCTAGACGTCTGTGGCTGGATCATCTCTCAAGCTCTATCTTACAGCCCTCACCCTTGCCAAAAAGCTCAATCGGACAATATCTCTCCAGAGCATATATATTTGTTCAATGAATGTCAGACCACACTCACTTTGTCTCTCTATCTATATGTCTCTCGATTGACCTTGCTTTCTCACACCGTATCTTCCACGCGTTGAAGCTACTACCTATCCATCCCTCGCAAAGCCGGAGCTATTTACATTGCGAGGGGCACTCCAACCTTGGATTAATTTGTGTAGGCATCTATTCCAGTCGGTTTAGATTATATTTTCATAGAATTCGGCCCACAACTACTCCAAACACCGTTGCAACCCACGCAACTCCCCTAGTTGATTTCCCTCTAGGTCGGTCATCGCTCTCTCGCACGTCCTTTCTCGCCTTCAATGTCGCACCATGGTATTGTTGAAAAAACTATGTTGTTCTCTTTAATTATTATAAATAAGCTACAAAACTACATGTCGATAGTCCACTTGGAGTGGAACAAATTTCGACCCACAAATTAAAGTGCTACAAACTACACACCGAGGGGCCCACATGTCATGAAACAAATTTGGACCCATATACAAATTAAAAATTAAAGGACGAGGATCGAACATGCGACCGGGCCTTCAAGCCGCACGTCAATAGGTAACATACGTAGAATAGAAATGTTTATTGTACCCCCTTTGTTCACATAATGTTTTTATATTACCACAGCCTAATTAATGGATAACATGTAATATTATTTTTAGTACTATTCGCTTCACTTACTGGTGGGTTCCATGTGTGCGCTCTCTCTCTCTCCTCCCCTTCTTCGTTTAGACGCACGGGCAAACAGGAAGAACTCGCGGGTGATGTTGCCGTTGACCATATCTGGACGCATTCACAAGTCACGGCACCAGTTTCACGTACTAGCAGCACTAGTCAGTGTGTACGTGCAATGCACGTTAATTTGGAAGTATATTAAGTGCATGCGGACATTAACTACCAGGATATTATTTGCGTGTTGTCATGTGATTAGCACTATTTTTGGCATGAAATTAACTGCACGCTAAACATGTTGAGCGCTCGACATTGAAGCAGTCTAGGTCGTTGGATGACAAGGAATACATGGGGCTTGATGACGTTTTATATTTAATTCGATACAACTCTAGCAGAACATTCAACGATCAAACCATAAATTTCGTTCAGTCTGACTCCAACTTTAAATTATACGATGATCGATATAAAATAAACGGAAATGATAAACATTCGGATTTTCAGCATGGCAATCCGAACGTTTTTCATGGCAAATTTAGATTACGCGGCAGCGGCGGGGGCGTCTCGCGGTGGGAAGCGGCTCCTCTGCCGTGCTCTGTGTGTTGTCGGGCCACTGACCGACGGCGATGGCGGCGTCTTGCGCCATTGTTGGCTTACTCCTGGACGTTGGCCTAGCTTTAAGGAAGGCCAAAATGTTCTGGACTTCAGAGCGAGTCAACTGGCGGGAGGAGGTGACTGGCGTTGGTGCAAGGAAGCGGTCGACGGCGGCCATCCATGCCGCTGAGGGGGGCACTAACACCCGCACGGGGACAGGCGCTGTCAACGGCGCGGCGGAGACATTCGTGTGCATGAGCACCGGCACGGGCTCCCATGTCAGTGCACGCATAGGCGCATGCGCTGGCAGGTGCACGGGCACCGGCACGGGCGTGCGCGTCAGTCCACGCGCAGGCGCATGCGCGGGCAGGTGCACGGGCACGTGAAAGTCGGCGGGGACCTCGTGGAACCCCGTGGGATCAAGCTCAGCAACAATGTGCGGCTCCTAGCCCATCAATGCCACGGGGATGGGCGCTGGCGCAGTCGGGGCGACAGGAGCCGGAACGGGAGCGGGGACAGGCGCGGCGTCTTCCCGCAAGGCCAGTTCAAGCTCATCCCAAAGCGCCTTATGTTCTTGAGACTCCGGCTGGGTGTCTTCCTCAGGAAACAGGAACACTAAGGGCAGACCATCATGATGCGGCATGGCGTACGTTTAGGTCAGGCTAGTTGGAGGTAGACGACAGGAGAATCGGAGAGGAAGAGAGAGGATTGTAGCGATACCGGGTAGTGCGGGGTTGATTTTAAACTGCAGCGCCGGCGACATTAAAAGGGGAGCAGTTGGGACGACGGTGGGCGGCGGAGCCTGGTCAAAGGGCTCGCCTCCCGGTGAGCCTGCACAGCGGTCTGCTCGCATGCCTCCCTGACAGCCGGCGCAGCGGTCTGCTCGCACGCCTCCCGTCGACTCACACGCTTGCTCGGACGGCACCTGCCAATGAGAAGCGGGGACTCGTGGCGGCACGTAAACGCCCACAGTTTCAATAGTGAAAGCATTCGCCTTAACGTGACAAGTCTTTGTTCCAAAATACCTTGGCTCTTCATTTGTGCAACTTGTCATAAGCAGCTTGTCTCAAATTGAAGAAAAAACTTACGAAGTAATATTTGTGCCATATCACGTGACCATGCTTAGTTTCAAGAATTTATGCTCACTTTTGGATTTTCTAAAATTTAAGATCTAGGATTCGAAACAATATCATAACCTGCATCATGCAATAAATTTTCAAGCCGTACATCTGTCCTGTTGTATTTCTTAAGAAAGGATTTGGTCAAACATTTTGCTTAGTTAGACTTCAGACAAGTTATATATGCAGAGTAAAAGGATAATCCCTTCGTACCAGTGCATTGCCTGATATATTAACTCAAGTACTAGGCACGAACAAACGGGCTCAATTCTGTGCTCATCCTGGTGTAGTAGTAGTAGTACTACTAGGCAATGTAGTTGACGGGTGATGTCGGTGTCAAAACCGGCGGATTTCGGGTAGGGGGTCCCGAACTGTGCGTCTAAGGCGGATGGTAACAGGAGGCAGGGGACACGATGTTTTACCCAGGTTCAGGCCCTCTTGATGGAGGTAAAACCCTACGTCATGCTTGATTTATTCTTGATGATATGGGTATTACAAGAGTTGATCTACCACGAGATCGAAGAGGCTAAACCCTAGAAGCTAGCCTATGGTATGATTGTCTGTTGTCCTATGGACTAAACCCTCCGGTTTATATAGACACCGGAGAGGGTTAGGGTTACACAAGGTCGGTTACAAAGGAGGAGATATACATATCCGTATTGCCAAGCTTGCCTTCCACGCCAAGGAGAGTCCCATCCGGACACGGGACGAAGTCTTCAATCTTGTATCTTCATAGTCCAACAGTCCGGCTGTCCGGAGACCCCCTAATCCAGAACTCCCTTAGTAGCCCCTGAACCAGGCTTCAATGACGATGAGTCCGACGCGCAGTATTGTCTTCGGCATTGCAAGGCGGGTTCCTCCTCCGAATACACCACAGAAGAATTTGAATACAAGGATAGTGTCCGACCTTGCAAAATAAGTTCCAAATACCACCGTAGAGAGAATAAGATTTCCACAAATCTTAATCTGCTGACACGTTTTGGCAGCATGACATCATGCCATGGCTCGGTGATTATTCGAACCGTTTTTCTTCAACCAGCTCCACACATAACGCGAGGCGGTTTCTTGACACATCTTGTCAAAGCAGAGATCGTGTTCCCCTAATTACGGGATTTTTATCAATACGGTCGTGGTTAACCCAACTGTGTCTAGGACTCCTCGATTATAGGCAAGTCCCAAACGGCTACGGAGAGGACGCTTGATATTCACCCTCTTTATAAAGGGACAAGGCTTTTACTTTTTTTCCCTCCCGTGCTCAATCGAATCCTTCCCCCGCCTCAAGTTCTAACACCCAAAGCCCAGGTCAGGTGCTTCGGACCTTCAATCATGTCCGGATCTAGCCTTCAAGGCCGGTGGATGCCCTCCTCCGTTATGGAAGAGGATATCAAGAAGTTGAGGGAGGCCAGATACCTGACCGCCGAGGTTTCGCATCGGCTGCCTGCCCGAGGGCAGGTCGTCCCTACTCCCGAACCCGACGAGAGCGTCATGTTCCTCTCCCACTTCCTCTGAGGTCTAGGCCTCACTCTGGATCCCTTCGTTAGGGGTTTGATGTTTTATTACAGGCTAGATTTCCACGATCTAGCCCCGGACTCCTTTCTCCACATCTCGGCATTTATTGTCGTATGTGAGGCCTTCCTCTGCATTACCCCTCACTTCGGCCTGTGGCTCAAGACCTTTGACGTGAAGCCGAAGATGGTCGAGGGGTAGCATGTAGTGTGCGGAGGTGCATTAATAAGAAAGATCGTTGGAGCTCCATGGCCAAAGGGTTCCATTCCAGAGGTGTCCGGATTATGGCAACGGGAATGGTTTTACATCACAGCTCCCAGAAGTGCCAAGTGGGCAGCTGCCCCTGCTTTCCACTCGAGCCCTCCACCACAACTGATGTCATGGATTAGCAGAGGGCTGAGCTGGGGTCCAGCCAAGGACGTGCCTGTACTGCAGAAGCGCATGCAAGATCTCTTCGAAGGAGATTTGAGTCTGGTTATGGTGGTGCAAGTTATGCTGGTTTGACGAATGCAGCCATGCAAACGACGGCCCCTCCGCATGTGGGAGTTCAACCCATAAGGACCGCGCACTATTCAGAATTTCCCCGGCCTAACGCACGAGGAGATGTATAAATCATTCTTCGGACCCCAAATAGAGTGTCCAGACACTACCGAGGACGTGGGCCTGAGCAGCAACCGTACCGCCGACCAAGTAAGTAATCCTCTAGTCGAATACACCGTCTTTCATTTATCATGACGTCATTCTGAGAAATTGCTCTTTGACCAGGACTGGCTAACAAAGGCGAAGATGATTCGGTGTTCGGCCCCCCTTCCTGAGGGTTTGGAAAATCCGGTATTGGAAAAGATGCTCGAGCTAGCACCTTGCCCGGAGCCCTCAAAGGAAGATAAAGGGGGGAATAAAGAGGGCAAAAGCGGGCCTCCACCGCTACCTATTCCGACCAAGGGAATGGGGATCTCCGTGAGGGAGGATAACCAAGGGGAGGAATCTAACATTCTCTCACCCCGGGGAAGGAAGAGGACTACCTCTAAAGATCCGGAAACCAAGGTTTCCAAACGGGAGAAGAAATCTCCACTAGAGGGTCCTGCCTTGGAGGGTTCTCTTGCCGCACAAAGTCCGCGCGGGGATCTGCCCTCTAACGAGCTGTAAGTAATCAAAAAGTACTTTAATAGTGAAGATATACTACCTTACCTTTGAGGAAAATAACCGAAGCATTTATCTTGCAGTTCGGATCTTAGCCCTTCACAGCAGAGCTCGTCTTCGGGGGATCTTCTTCCGGAGATGATGGAGAGCGAAACGCCTCCCCCGGACTCCCCCGCTCAAGAAGCGGGCGACCTTGAAGTGTCGTCACAGAGGGCCTCTCCGGATCCAGTGAGGCCAGAAGATAATCCTATAGTCACCCGAAATCCCCAGCGTCCGGCTCTTGAAGAGAGCAAACAAAAGAGTCCGGCACCGTCTGGTATGCGGTCGGACGTACTGAGGGAGCTGTTGGAGCGAGCGGCCATCTCAGAAGAACACCGCACATTGATGGGTACGGTGATGGAAAGAAATTCGTCCGCCGAAAGCGGATTGCATGAAGCTTTTATGAGTCTACTGACGGGCTTTGAGGTATGTTAAATGATATACTTTATAATAGTATCGCACATTTTTAGGTGTGCCCTGTGTAGATAGTAGCCCCTGAGACTCTGGTTGTCATCGAGAACGGCGGCAAACAGAGGATCGTAGTCCCAGGTAATAACCAAACCGCCTTTATGTGCAGGTGGTGGAAGCTCCGGTGGCTAGCCGGACTAATGAGTTTGCCGAACTAAAGCGGCAACTGGATGCGGCAGATGCCGACATCGAGCTTGTTAACAAGGGGCTTGACGAGGCACATGGTAAGTAATGTTTTCTGGTGAATGTCACATAGTAAGAGCAGCATGATGCCAGTATCTTTAATATGTTGTGACTACAGATGGAGCTGCCACCGTGGAGACCCTTCGGGAGGAACTTGCCCGAGCCAAAGAACAAGCAAGGAGTAGTAATGCGACTGCTTTGAAGGTGGCCGAAGAGTTGAGAGCCGAGAAGGCCACGCATTGTGAGAGCAAAGAGAAAATGGCCAAGATGGCTGTAAGGTTAAAATACTCTGCCGACCGTTGCCATTTCCTTGAAGAAGAAAACTGAGCGAAGGCGACGGACCTTGATAAGGCCACGATGGCGACCAAAGACACCCGCTCTGCTATGAGAGCGAGGAAGGAGGAGCTGCGTGAAGCCGGGGATATTGCGGCTGGGAAGCCCTTTATGCTGCGGAGGAAGTTCGGAGATCCACGGTATGCCCCTCTGGATCGGCTGTGGAGTTCGGCAGACGCATATATGGACTTGTCGGCGAGCGCTGTTGATGCGGCCGAATACTTCTGAGATCAAACAGATCGTGAAGTGGACAAGCTGTTCTGGTCGCAGATTAACGTTCCAAAGCGTCCGCTTCCATTGACTGATCAGCTAGCCGAATGGGCCGAACTCAATAGGTTGTCCGGACTCGCCATGAGGTCCGTCGTAGATCATATGTGGCCGGAAAAACCGAAGCCGAACAGCTATTTCAGCTTAGTGTAGCAGTTCCTTGGAGCGGTGTCGCGCATCAATGCGATGAAGAGGTCGGCGTGTATAGAAGGCTCGCGGATGGCCCTTGCCCGTGTCAAAGCATACTGGGTGGAGATGGATGCTACCACTGTTGCGGCGCAGTGTTCGGCCATAGGCCGAGTGGCTGCCAAGCACTATTTCGAAGAAGTTCTTGAGGGTGCTCGTTTGATAGAGGCCCAGTGCTCTAAGAATATTATGTTTGAGTGACATGTATTCCCATTGTAGACACAATGTTTTTATGAAATTTATTAAGGCTGTATTTATACTTTTGCCTGGAAGTAATATGATGCCTCATGTGCGGCCGTTTATGTATATATGTATATAACCTGAAAGATTGCAGTTGTCGGCTTCAACCCCCACGCATATAATGCGGAGGTGTTCGCAGAAGATGCGTTTTCACACTTAATCCAACGTCTTGGTTCTATTAAGGAGGTGATAGCGCAGCCAACGAGGCAACCGGACTATAATGCTTTAACACTTTCACTTAGCCATAGGAGTTTGACGGTGGGGCTACTATATAACCCGTGGTGGCTCCGCACTCCCCCGAATTCGGGGTGCGCACATGCCTGGCCGGGAAACGGCCCTTCGTTAAGGCGGAGGAATTCTAACATTCTGATAGGTCATCGAGTGGTTGACCAGTCTCACGCTATATCATGACAGTCAGTTTTTGGCTTTCTCTACTGAGGTGCTCGTCCGGATGACCCGGGGCACAATCGCAGTAGTTCTCCTGGTGCCGCCTTAGCCGATAGAGCGGAACGTAAGGCAGCAAAACACAGGAGCCGGGAAAACCCAACATTTGACCAAAGACATGATTTGGAGCTGATGCATATAAGGTCAAACTCGCGACGCCGAACACTCCCTAAGGTATTCGGTCTTTATGGTATAAACCGGGCCTAAACAGTGCCCTTTGTAAGAAGGCCCTGGTGTCCAGGTACGTGCATTATTCTGACGTGGCCACATGCCAAGACGCCAGCATCATTCTCAATAGTACCGAGAATCCGAGGGATGTGTATCAACAAGAGACAGTAAGAAAGGTTTACGCAGGGTCTTAATCTAAAAAGAATCCTTGGAACGGGTTCCTGCTGCACGTCTGCGCCTGTGTCTCCGTTGTGCCATATCCTGGACGGGTGTAGCACAATGGTCATCTGTAAAAGAGAGGAACTTAAGTGAAAAGTTGTCGTGCAAAAAGGTAGGTTTAAAGAAACCATGTATAATTCAAGATGAGTAAAAATTGCCACTTGTATGCGCGCGTTGAGCCCCTTGTATTTATAATAGGGGTGTGGCCATCAAACCTGTATGAATTACATATAGCTGCGTCGGACTCGTCTAACCGTGTCCGTAGTCTTGAAGACCTGTCGAATGCTTTAGTCGGTGAGGCCATTTTAGTGTGCGGCTGCCCAGGCAGCCGCACTCTCTTTGGTGCATAGGGATCGCTCAATATTTCCATTTACTATAATGATGCCATGTGGCCCGGGCATCTTAAGCGTGAGGGAAGCGTAATGCAGTATTGCATTAAAGCGAGCGAAAGCTTCACGTCCAAGTAGTGCTTGATAGCCGCTTTGGAACGGAGCAATGTGGAAGGTTAAATTTTCGCTATGGAAGTTATCGGGGAAGCCGAATATAACCTCTAGTAGCAGGGAGCCCTTGCAATGAGCCCCTGGGCTTGGTGTTACTCCTTGAAAGGTAGTATTGCTATGGAAAATTTTCGTTGGGTCTATCCCCATTTTGCGGATTGTGTCCTGATATATCAGGTTTAGACTGTTGCAACCGTCCATTAGGACTCATGTTAAATGGTATCCGTCAATTATTGGGTCTAATACCAAGGCAGCCCATCCTGCATGCCGGATACTTGCTGAGTAATCCCGATGGTTGAAAGTGATCGGTTGAGACGATCAGTGGCAGGACTCCGCGGTGATAGGCCCTTGGGCATATTTCTCTGGGAGTGCCGCTTTGTTTCTCCCCTTAATCACGTGTAACACGTTTACTGTTATGACTTCTGGTGGAAATTTCTTTTGTTCCCCAGTGTCTTGCTTGAGAGGCTCATCCTCGTCTTCGCTTGGTGTATCCTCCCCCATGTGTACGGCGTTCAGCTTGCCGGACTGCTTGAAGACCCAACATTCTCTGTGGGTATGATTAGCGGGTTTACCAGGGGTGCTATGGATCTGACATATTTGCTCCAGAATTTTGTTCAGGCTGGACAGTTCATCTCTGGCACCTTTAGGGGGCGGCTTTTGCTGACCTGACCGAGAGCTTCTGAATCCAGCGTTTACTGTCGTGCTCTTCGGGCTGTCTTCTTTATTCCGGCGCTTATTATTTTTGCTGCGTCATGATTTCCCATTTCCATCTCTAACTTCGGATGTACTTGGGTCACTAGTGTTGCATCTGGCTAGCCACCTGTCCTCACCCGTGCAAAAGCAGGTCATGAGGCTTGTTAATGCTGCCATTGTTCTCGGCTTTTCTTGGCCGAGGTGTCTGGCAAGCCATTCGTCGCGGACGCTATGCTGAAAAGCTGCCAAGGCTTCGGCGTCCAGACAGTCGACTATTTGGTTCTTTGTAGTAAGAAACCTGTTCCAAAGCTTTCGGGCTGACTCTCCGGGCTGTTGAGTTATATGACTCAAATCGTCCGCGTCCGGAGGTCGGACATAAGTCCCTTGAAAATTTGCCTGGAAAGCGTCTTCAAGCTCTTCCCAGCTTCCAATGGAGCTTTCGAGGAGACTTTTAAGCCAGTGCCGAGCTGGCCCTTTGAGTTTGAGGGGTAGATACTTGATGGCGTGGAGATCATCTCCTCGAGCCATATGGATATGGAGGATATAGTCCTCAATCCAGACCCCAGGTTCTGTTGTTCCGTCGTATGCCTCTATGTTTACGGGTTTGAATCCCTCTAGAAATTCATGGTCCAGCACCTCATTGGTGAAACATAGGGGGTGTGCGGCACCCCTGTATTTGGGTGTACCGCATTGTTTGGATGTTTTTTGTGTTGTATTGCATGCTAGAGCGCGCTTGCGTGGTCCGTAGATGGATCTGGTTGCGCCGTCCTTTTGATGCGAGCCCTCGCGTGGATCGCGTGCTGGCTTGTGTGCGGCATCGGTTGTCGCATTATGTTGGCCGTGAGGTCGTCTATCTGGCCAGATGGCCGTTTTAATTTTTGGTTGCGGGGGATCTAAGGCCTCCTCATCGAATTCAGATAGCAACTTCTGCTTCGGGTTGCTCTTGGTGGGGCGATTACCGCCGTACTTTGCTGCTGTGTTGAGTACTTTACTCCATTTGATTCGGAGTGTGTCCTGTGCAGCCTTGAGCCTTTGCTTCTGCTTTTTTAGAATCCTCGCGGTGGCAACAAGCCTTTGACGGGCATTATGTTGCTCCGGGTGTCTGTCTGGTGTGATGTCGTCCGTACTATTATCTTTGACATAGTCGGGTTGTTCGGTTTGATTCTCCGTGTTGTCATGGTCCAGCGATGGTTCACCCTGCTCTAACGCTGGGTCTATATGATCGTCGTTTCTGCCGAGGCATGATTTGGAGCGGCGCTTACGCTGCCGCTTTGACTGCTTCTCGAGGGGACAACCCTTTGTTGCGTCCTTCCGTTCCTCGTCCTCGTCGTCTTTTGGTGTGTCCACCATGTATACATCATGTGATGAAGTAGGAGTCCAGTGCCCTGTGGGCAGTGGTTCCTGTTCGTCTCCTGCATCGTCGTCCATACCGTCAATGTCTTCGGAGTCGGAGTCGAGCATGTCGGTTAAGTCATCGACAGTGGCTACTAAGAGGGTGGTGGGTGGGCGGTGAATTTCTTCGTCATCCGCATCCCAATCCTGCCGGACATAGTTCGGCCAGGACTCTCCTGACAAGGAGAGAGACTTTAATGAATTCAGTATGTCGCCGAAGGGCGAGTGCTGAAAGATATCCACGGAGGTAAACTCCATGATCGGTGCCCGACCGGATTCGATAGGAACGGGCGCAGGCGGTTCGGAGTCCGTGGCTGGAGAAGTATCCGGGAATTTAACAACACGGCTTTCGTGAAGGGTAAGATCGATATTCGGCTCGATCGCCATTGGGGATGCGGCCTCTGTGGCGGGGTCTATCCCCCCGTCCATGGGAGGCGCAACTGGCTCCGAATTAAGGGTCGGAGCGGCTGCCGGTGTGATTTCTTGAACACTGTCTGATGGCAGAGCTAAATCGTACGAATCGTGACCGCGTGATGCACAAGGCAGAGGCTCGAATCCGTCGAAGATCAAGTCTCCGCGGATATCGGCTGTGTATTTTAAGCTTCCAAACCTAACCTGGTGGCCAGGGGCGTAACTTTCGATCTGCTCCAGATGGCCAAGCGAGTTGGCCCGCCGTGCGAAGCCGCCGAACACAAAGATCTGTCCGAGGAGAAAAGTCTCACCCTAGACAGCATCACTATCGATGATAGTAGGAGCCATCAAGCCTGACGGCGACGACACAGAGGAACTCTCAATGAAAGCACCAATGTCAGTGTCAAAACCGGCGGATATCGGGTAGGGGGTCCCGAACTGTGCGTCTAAGGAGGATGGTAACAGGAGGCAGGGGACACGATGTTTTACCCAGGTTCGGGCCCTCTTGATGGAGGTAAAACCCTACGTCATGCTTGATTTATTCTTGATGATATGGGTATTACAAGAGTTGATCTACCACGAGATCGAAGAGGCTAAACCCTAGAAGCTAGCCTATGGTATGATTGTCTGTTGTCCTACGGACTAAACCCTCCGGTTTATATAGACACCGGAGAAGGTTAGGGTTACACAAGGTCGGTTACAAAGGAGGAGATATACATATCCGTATTGCCAAGCTTGCCTTCCACGCCAAGGAGAGTCCCATCCGGACACGGGACGAAGTCTTCAATCTTGTATCTTCATAGTCCAACAGTCCGGCCAAAGGATATAGTCCGGCTATCTGGAGACCCCCTAATCCAGGACTCCCTCAGGTGACCTTGACGAGCGGCGACCGAGGGAATTGAACCGTGCTTGGCACGGAAGGTAACGTTGTCTAGTTACTAAAGCATCCCTCCATTGTTCATCGTTAGTCATTATGGACCGGGGACATGAGGGGAATTTCCTAGGGCTAGAATTCTGACCGCCAGATATTTCGACTTGAAACGCTGAGGCTCGACTGGTTGGGGTTGCCTAATGTGCATACCATGCACGCCACCGAAGGACACGAGCCCGTTTTTTTAGGATCAACACGAGCCAAGGTCTGGCTGGTATGCCGTTGGGTCCTACCATTCGAGAATACGAAAGGAACCTTTTAAATTTCCAAACGAATCTATGTGTATTGCAATACCCGTATTTTCCTTGCAAATACTAATCTCAACGTGGTATTGATTTTTGACGAGTTGTTGAATTAGAGTGAGTTTGTGATATAGTGATCTCAACGTGGATTTCACATTTCATGGTATCCCTAGTAAGTTTTCCAATGAAAATTCAAATTTAAAAGATGAACAATATGGAGGTGAGAAAACTTTGTATGTAACAAGCATATGACCACACACACACACACAGAGAGACACACACGCACAAACACAACAACAATCCAATAAGTATAGTGCATCTATTTTTCCCAACCATGCATGTATGACATGAATTCAAAAATACTCCTTCTATTCCTAAATATTACTCTTTTAGAGAGTTCAACAAGTGACTACATACGGAGAAAAATGAGTGAATCTAGACTCTAAAATATGTCTATATACATCTGTATGTGCCAGTCCATTTGAAGCCTCTAAAAAGACTAATATTTAGGAACGAAGGGAGTAAAATGTAAGACATCCATGGTCCTCAGTTCAATATTTAAAATGAACATGAAACTGAAACATGAATATTAAGTCTAGTACTACAGTACATGCAAATGTTGTGTTTAGGCGGAGCTATGATTGTCGGGGGTCAACCCCTCGACCTTAGATAAAATTGTGGAGCTCTGTTTAGGGTTGTTTAGATTATATTTGTCCCCACCCTCCCAACCACCGATTGGTTGTGCACCCCCCACCCCTCCTCCCCGGGAGAATATCATGTGCCCCCATACCTTAGATGCTATATGCCGATACGAGTTGCTTGGAGCTTGTAGATCTGAGATATAGCAGCTCACATGATGTGTCTGAATATTTTTGCAGGAAACCTTGATGAGTTTGAGAATTGCACACAATTTGTACAAAAACTACTTAGATGCCCTTTGATCCCATATCCAACGACCTCGAAGCTCGTATCACCATAGCATCTAAGATGAAGGAGGACATCATATTCTCCTGTATGTAAGAATATCATGTGCTACCACACCTTAGATGCTTTGGTGATACAAGATCTTTGGAGGCGTTGGATTTGTGACCCAACACCTCCTCGGTGGTTCGAATGGTTTTTTGCGGAAAAGCCCCAAAAGAGTTCGGCCACTGCTTATAAGCACAAAGACTGCTCAGATGACATTGGATCTCAGATCAAACGACCTCCAAGCTCGTATCACCGTAGCATCCAAGTTGTGTTAGCACCTTATGTTTTCTTGCACGGGAGAGTATGAGGTGCTCCCGCACCGTAGATTCTATGGTGATACGAGTTCACTGAGATCTAACAGCCCACAATAGGAGGTTTGAATGTTTTTGCAATATACGGCTGATAGAGTTTGGGAAATGCGCAAAAAGTACAAGTACTATGCATGTGCCATCTGATCACTGATCATACGACCTAGATGCTCATATCACCGTAGCAGGTAATTAAGCTATGGGGAGCACCTAATATGAGCACCGAGGAGCCGTTGGATCGAAGATGCAGCGGCACACACGAGGCCTGAATGTTTTATTTGCAAAAAACCTTTGGAGAGTTTGGAAATTGCGCATAATTACAAAGACTACTCCCAAGCCATTGGATCTCACTTCCAACGGTGTAAAAACTCGTATCACCATAGTATCTAAGCTGCGGGGTGGATGTGATATTCTATGCCGCTATCATTTTTGTTCATAAACTTGCAAAATACGTGTAACTTGTGTCGTTACTTGTCTAACCGCGCAAAGTGTTTGTTCAAAAAAACCATCCTACACTGAAATATCGGAACAACACACGGGGGTCCCACTTGTCATTAATCAAATTTGGACCTAAAACTAACAAATCTGAAAGACGAGATTCGAACTGGCAACGTGGACTATAAAGCATAAGTCGATAGCCTGAAAAAATGAACGGTTGTTGGCTTTCTCCCATAACTTGATTTTATACAGTACTTGCGTTGAGTAGAGTAGAGGGAGTGCCTCGTCAACACGTGCATGACCGTTGTCTCACTTACTGGTGGGTCCCAGGTCTGCGATCTCAATCTCTCTTCTCTCAATCGTCTACCCTTTGCACGGGCACACACGAAGAGCGGCGCTAGCTTGCCGTGGTGTTATTACAACTAAAAAAAGCTTGGAAAATAGAAGAATCGCCTAGAACAAGAGACGTTGTGGCTGGTCGAGACGGAGATAACCACATCTATCCTCCGTGCCATGTTCGCATGATGAAGTTGTGTGGCTAGTGGGATGTTTTCGACTGACTGGCTGGGTCCCGAGGTCGAACCATAGGTACTACGTCTGATACAGTATATTTTTACACACACATTTTTCTTCCGTGCCGAGACGTGGCACACCCTACCGCGCGGTTTTGGGGTCCTCCCGGGTGGTGCACGCATATATTCTTCCTGGCGTGGGACGCCCTACCGCGCGTTTTCTGGGTCCTCCTCGGTCGTAGCGCCGAAGCAAGTAAATGAGTCGTCAAATCACGAAAGACCACCTTTCCCGCCGAGTACATCAGTGAAGCACGGTGGCTAGCTAGTTGGGCTAGTTCGACCGATTAGCTAGGCCGCCGCCACATTTGTTTTTTCACCCCTTTTTTTATCTACTTACTGGCAGGTAAATTTAAATATCCACCGCGGCGTTGCTCTGGTGTTTGGGTGTGGCATGATTTTTAATTTTTTGATTGACGGGAGCAGGCGCGGCAGGATTTTTAATTTTTTGATTGACGGGAGCAGGCGCGGCAGCAATTAGTCACGATGACTCCGCCTGTAAAAACCCACTTCTCCCTGATGTGAGAAGTCGTCGACTGGTGTTTTACGGTGGTGAAAACCAAACGATTTCCTGCTCCCTCCGCCTTCCCGTAGATTGCATTTCCTTTCAGCCGTTTCGCCCCCTTTGCTTCCTCTCCCCATTGCTTCTACCTTGTGCCATGGCGGCGCAGCAAATCACGGAATCCGAGGTGAGGCGCCTGACACAGGAGCTCCATGCCAAGGATGCGAAGGTCAGGGCCAAGGACATGGAGCTCTGTGAGCTCAAGGAGGAGAGGATGCTATGCTCCTTCGTTATGTGCGAGAGTTCACGGAGCTTTAAAAGAGGCAGGCGTCCACCACAAAGATGCTTGAGGCATCGGCGGCATTGCTGCAGAAAGCAGGAGATACGATAGGCTGTCAGGGGAGCCGGCTGGAGCGCGAGCGGGCCGATCATGACGAGGTCCAGGATCGCCTCAGCCACTTGGTGAACCAAGTTGCCACACACGTGTTGCGGCTGCGCGATGCCTACCGTCGTGCCAGCGTGACGATGCCGGTCGTCGGGCTAAACCCGTTCGACCACCCGGTCGACTTCAATGAGCTGCAGATTCCTGACCTGGTCTCCTTTTTCACCTATATCTCCGAGGAGCTGAGCCGTCTCCGCGCGATGGTGGGGGCTGAGCTGGACAAGGAGGGGTTGCGGGCTGCCGTCACCGTTGCCGGGCGAATCCTTTCAGGGCTCCGTCACCGGAATCCATTCGTGCCACTGGACACCGTCTTTGACGAGCTGGCTCCCATCGACCTGGAGCAGGCTCTGCGGGCGGTTGCACCCTACATCACCAACGTCGTGCGCCTCGAGAAGCAGAGGGACTTCGGTGGTGTTTAGGCGCCCTCTGCATGGGCATGTCCATGTCTTGGCGCAACATGACGGTTGGATCAAACTCAGATGGTGCAGATTAGTCACTTTAGCACAAAGCGTGTGGGTGTGTTTGGTTGCATTCTCATCTCAATATAGCTGTTTCCTCTTCGTGTATTTTTGTCAACCTACTAGTGTGGACTCATGCACCCTTCATGCACTCTGCCAAACACCCAAAAGTGGGTCGAGAAGGGAACTTTTGCTCCCATCCCGTGCACCCTTCAAACACCCTGCCTAACACTATTCGTGCTTCATATGGTTCATGTTTCATGGAGTACTGTAGCACCGTACTCTCTGTGCACTGTGGACCTAGTTCTATTAACATTGATCTCACTGTTCATTCTTGACCAGACAGTCGAAAAAGCGGTACTATGTTACATATAGGAGTAGTTGACATGCGCACAACATCATTTGTCATCGTCATATCTTACTACACTAGCAACAAGATTGCGTAGTACTGACGTATGAACCACTGCACATGCCTAATAGTAGGAGCACTGTGTATGTTCAAGTGGCTGTCGTGTTTCTCACTCCTCCGTCGTAAGAGTGGAAACGCTTGCTGTAATCATTTTTTTCTTCAGAAAAACAGTGGACACGCTCTACTGAAAGTGCAACTATCCCTAGGTGGTTTTGGTAATTCATAACAACATATAGCTCATTGAGCTAATGCTATTCCAAGATGATTATTTCAGGAAAGCTCAATGATTGGCATGGCATGGATGGTGAAAGTGGAACCCTCAAAATGCTAAGGACAAAGGATTGGCTCAAGCTCAAAAGCTCAAGACTCTTCATTTTATATTTTAGTGATCCAAGATCACATTGAGTCTTTAGGAAAAGCCAATACTATCAAGGAGGGATGAGGTGTTGCTTAATGAGCCTCTTGCTTCATGTGCTTAGTGATATGCTCCAAAACCCTCAACTACTTTCCCATATCCACATATGACCTAAACCCTAAGCCAAACTCGGTCCTACCGATTCTTTCTATCCGACGCCACCGAGTTTCACTTGTCATAAGCCACTGCCAAACCCTAGCAATTCGGTTCTACCGATAGGGATCTCGGTCTCACCGAGATGGGATTGCAAACTCTCTGTTTCCCTTTCGTAACTTTTCGGTCTCACCGAAAGAGCAAATCGGTCCCACCGAGTTTGCTTGACCAACTCTCTGGTTAGCTAATTACCAAATTCGGTCTCACCGAGTTTTTGTAATCGGTCTCACCAAGATTACGTTATGCCCAAACCCTAACCATATCGGTCCTACCGAGTTGCATGTCAGTCCCACCGAAAATCTCTAACGGTCACTAGGTTTACCTTTTCGGTCCGACCGAGTTTGTTGATTCGGTCCCACCGAGATTGGAAAACTGTGTGTAACAGTTGGATTTTGTGTGGAGGCTATATATACCCCTCCACCTCCTCTTCATTCGAAGAGAGAGCCATCATAACACATACACAATTCCAACTCATATGTTCTGAGAGAGAACCACCTACTCATGTGTTGAGACCAAGATATTCCATTCCTACCATATGAATCTTGATCTCTAGCCTTCCCAAGTTGCTTTCCACTCAAATCTTCTTTCCACAAGATCCAAATCCTATGAGAGAGAGTTGAGTGTTGGGGAGACTATCATTTGAAGCACAAGAGCAAGGAGTTCATTACCTACACACCATTTGTTACTTCTTGGAGAGTGGTGTCTCCTAGATTGGCTAGGTGTCACTTGGGAGCCTCCGACAAGATTGTGGAGTTGAACCAAGGAGTTTGTAAGGGCAAGGAGATCGCCTACTTCATGAAGATCTACCGCTAGTGAGGCAAGTCCTTCGTGGGCGATGGCCATGGTGGGATAGACAAGGTTGCTATTTCGTGGACCCTTTGTGGGTGGTTGCTTCTTCGTGGACCCTTCGTGGGTGGAGCCCTCCGTGGACTCGTGCAACCGTTACCCTTCGTGGGTGGAGCCCTCTGTGGACTCGCGCAACCGTTACCCTTCGTGGGTTGAAGTCTCCATCAACGTGGATGTAGGATAGCACCACCTATCCGAACCACAGGAAAAACATCCGTGTCTCCAATTGCGTTTGAATTCTCCAAACCCTTCCCTTTACATTCTTGCAAGTTGCATGCTTTACTTTCCGCTTCCAATATACTCTTTGCATGCTTGCTTGAATTGTGTGATGATTGCTTGAGTTGTCCTACAATAGCTAAAATCTGCCAAGAACTAAAATTGGGAAAAGGTTAAGTTTTTATTTGGTCAAGTAGTCTAATCACCCCCCTCTAGACATACCTTCGATCCTACAAGTGGTATCAGAGCTTTGGTCTCCATTTGCTTTGATCTCCATAGCTTTTGGTGGTCATAGCCTTGGTTTCACAACCTAGGAGAGTATGGCGTCTAGCAAGGGAAATTATCACCGTAGAGGTCCTTACTTTGATGGTACTAATTTTGCTAGTTGGAAGCATAAAATGAAAATGCATATTCTTGGACATAACCCCGCCGTTTGGGCTATTGTGTGTGTTGGTTTGCAAGGTGACTTCTTTGATGGGAAAGAACCAAACCGTGAAGCTACCGCGGATGAGTTGAAGATGTTGCAATACAATGCTCAAGCTTGTGATATTCTCTTCAACGGACTGTGCCCCGAA
>NC_053027.1:100730015-100750288 GCF_003073215.2 Triticum urartu
TTCGGGGAGGCCTTTGAGACAGTGACAAGCTGACCCTTTGAGCTTGAGGGGTAAGTACTTGATGGCGTGGAGATCATCTCCTCGAGCCATATGGATATGAAGGATGTATTTCTCAATCCAGACCCCAGGGTCTGTTGTTCCGTCGTATGTCTCTATGCTTACGGGTTTGAATCCCTCTAGAAATTCATGGTCCAGCACCCTCATTCGGTGAACATAGGGGGTGTGCAGCACCCCTGTAGCTAGGTGTACTGCGTTGTCCGGATGTTTGTTGTGTTGCATTGTATGCTGGGGCGCGCTTGCGTGGTCCATGATGGATCTTGTTGCGCCGTCCTTTGGGTGCGAGCCCTCGCATGGGTCGCGTGTTGTATTGTGAGTGGCGTTGTATGCCGCTCTGTGTTGGTAGAGGGGTCGTCTATCCGGCCAGGTGGCTGCTTTGATATTTGGTTGTGGGGGGTCTGAGGCCTCCTCATCGAATTCAGGTAGCAGCTTCCGCTTTGGGTAGCTCTTGGAGGGGCGATTGTCGCCGTACCTCGCTGCTGTGTTGAGTATTTTACTCCATCTGATTTGGAGTGTGTCTTGCGCAGCCTTGAGCCTTTGCTTCTGCTTTTTAAGACTCCTCGCGGTGGCAACAAGCCTTTTACGGGCATTCTGCTGCTCCGGGTGCCTGTCCGGCGTTATGTCGTCCGGACCATTATCCTTGATAGAATTTGTTTGTTCGGTTTGATTATCCGGATTGCCGTTGTCCGGCAGCGGTTCGCCCTGCTCCAGCGCTGGGTCTGTGTGATCGTTATTTCTGTCGAGGCGGGATTTGGGGCGGCGCTTGCGTCGCCGCTTTGACTGCTTCTTCGAGGGAACAAGCCTTCGGTGCGTCCTTCCGCTCCTCGTCGTCATCTTTTGGTGCGTCCACCATGTATACGTCATATGACGAGGTGGCTTTCCAGGGCCCAATAGGCGCTGGTTCTTCATCGTCTCCTTCATCGGCGTCCATACCGTCGATGTCTTCGGAGTCGAAGTCGAGCATGTCGGTTAAATCGTCGACAGTGGCTACAAAGTGGGTGGTGGGTGGGCTTTGAATTTCTTCATCGTCCGTATCCCAACCTTGCTGACCGTAGTCCGGCCAGGGCTCTCCTGATAAAGAGAGAGACTTTAGTGTCTTCAGAATATCAAGGCGAGTGCTGAAAGATGTCCGCGGCAGTAAACTCCATGATCGGCGCCCAATCGGATTCGATCGGCAGGGGCGCGGAGGGTTCGGAGTCCGGCTCCTTGGAGTCACGAGTCTCGCGGAGTGCGGGGCTGGTGTTCGGCTCGATCGCCGTTGGGATCGCAGCCCCCGAGGCGGCGTCCAACCACCCATCCTCGATCGGCGCAGTTGGCTCCGAATTAAGGGTCGAAGCCGATGCGGGTGCGGCCTCCAGGGCACTGTTCGGCGGCAGAGCTAGATCATGCCCGTCGTGACAGTGCGGCGCGCTCGGCAGTGGCTCGAATCCGTCGAAGATCAAGTCCCCGCGGATGTCAGCCGTGTAGTTTAAACTTCCAAACCTGACCTGACGGCCAGGGGCGTAGCTTTCGATCTGCTCCAGATGGCCAAGCGAATTGGCCCTGCAGTGCAAAGCCGCCGAAGACAGAGATCTGTCGGAGGAAGAAGTCTCACCCTGGACGCATCACTATCGATGATAGTAGGAGCCATCAAGCCTGACGGCGACGACACAGAGGAACTCTCAATGAAAGCACCAATGTCGGTGTCAAAACCGGCGGATCTCGGGTAGGGGGTCCCGAACTGTGCGTCTAGGCCGGATGGTAACAGGAGGCAAGGGACACGAAGTTTTACCCAAGGTTCGGGCCCTCTTGATGGAGGTAAAACCCTACGTCCTGCTTGATTAATATTGATGATATGGGGTACAAGAGTAGATCTACCACGAGATCGGAGAGGCTAAACCCTAGAAGCTAGCCTATGGTATGATTGTTGTTCTATATGTTGTCCTACGGACTAAAACCCTCCGGTTTATATAGACACCGGAGAGGGTTAGGGTTACACAAAGTCGGTTACAATGGTAGGAGATCTACATATCCGTATCGCCAAGCTTGCCTTCCACGCCAAGGAAAGTCCCTTCCGGACACGGGACGAAGTCTTCAATCTTGTATCTTCATAGTCCAGGAGTCCGGCTGAAGGTATAGTCCGGCCATCCGGACACCCCCTAATCCAGGACTCCCCAACTTGCTGCTCAAGAAGAAACCCAAGTCTGGACCTAAGCCTGAGACTGAGTGCTTCTACTGCAAACAGACTGGTCACTGGAAGCGGAACTGCCCCAAGTATTTGGCGGATAAGAAGGATGGCAAGGTGAACAAAGGTATATGTGATATACATGTTATTGATGTGTACCTTACCAGAGCTCGCAGTAGCACCTGGGTATTTGATACTGGTTCTGTTGCTAATATTTGCAACTCGAAACAGGGACTACGGATTAAGCGAAGACTGGCTAAGGACGAGGTGACGATGCGTGTGGGAAATGGTTCCAAAGTCGATGTGATCGTCGTCGGCACGCTACCTCTACATCTACCTTCGGGATTAGTTTTAGACCTGAAATAATTGTTATTTGGTGCCGTTAAGCATGAACATTATATCTGGATCTTGTTTGATGCGAGACGGTTATTCATTTAAATCTGAGAATAATGGTTGTTCTATTTATATGAGTAATATCTTTTATGGTCATGCACCCTTGAAGAGTGGTCTATTTTTGATTGAATCTCGATAGTAGTGATACACATATTCATAATGTTGAAGCCAAAAGATGCAGAGTTGATAATGATAGTGCAACTTATTTGTGGCACTGCCGTTTAGGTCATATCGGTGTAAAGCGCATGCCACAGACACCCCACTCACCTCGGATGCGACTTTTGGACCACCCACTCTGATTACTGATCCTTGCGTACTCACCTGCCGCACCGTTCATGGGCACACGCCATGACTAAAACGCCACTCCCGCTACTACTGCCGAGACGACGCCACAGATTCTGTTAGAAATCCCATCCACACTACAGCATGTATGTGTCGCACTGACGTTGGGCTCGCGCGCCCGCGATCGCTCTTCTTCTCACTTCACAGATGATCTTCGCAGCCAGATTCGGCGTATATCTACTCTCATGAACACATAAGTGAAACATTGAGAGTTCAAAAATTTCAGAGTGCACAGCTTCGAAACCACTCACTCCCGCCACCCACAACGAAAATAAAGATTCTAGCATCCTGATCCGCTCGCCGGGAGATATCTCTCAGCTTACACTTTGCGTCTACACTTCCGACACACACAAGCGGCAACTCAGTTCACACTCACCCCACCCGGAACACCCACCGCCCGCTCAATCCGGCTCGCTGTCCCCGCACCTCCGTATCGTACCTCCTACCTCACGCACCTACTGCCGTCCACTTACGAGTCCTTATCGATTTCACGCATCCGTTTCGGGGCCGTCTTCGCTTCTACGACGACGCTCCGCATTCCACCGCTTCATAGGGGCCACGAATCCTTTGAGACGACCTCTACCTGGCACCACCTCACTCGGTCCTTCGGCAGCAAACCAAAGCCTTCGTCATCTTCTCTTACACGCTTTGGCGCGCTGGCGCTGTCTATCGCTGCAAAAAGCCTTCCCAACCCTGATCAACTCCCCGACCCAAACTTGCAGAACTGTTCCTTCATCCAGCGCCTCCCCACACGGCAACCTGGTTTGCGCTACCCTTCCTCACACCGATCCCGAACGCGCAAGCACATTCGTTGCATGGCTCCTTTCTAGAAGACAGCCGGAGTTCTCCTCGAAAGAACTGCCGCTGGCGCAGCGACACAGTCCCAAACCCTGATCGAGCGCACTCGTACCGCTCCTTATGGAAAATAGTTCATCCACCAGAACACCCCCCGGTACCCTCCTCCCCGCTCGCACGCCTACCCCACTCCAGTGCAGGAATTCAATCGATCGACTCGACATCCACTCCCGAAAACTTCACGATCAGTTGTTACTCGCACCTCGCTCAGCGTCCTCAACCAGTACAGCACGCACACAGACCGCTGCGTCACACCGTAACTGCTCTGACGCTTCACCGCTTCCCAGACCCACCACGACGCACTCCAGCAACTCCTCGCAACGACATCGACTCGGTCGACGCCTTCCACGACCTCTCCCGCACCACACCCGGGCTTCAAGAAGAAGACTGACGCTGACGGTAATATTACTGTCTACAAAGCTCGACTTGTCGCAAAAGGTTTTCGACAAGTTCAAGGGATTGACTACGATGAGACCTTCTCACCCGTAGCGATGCTTAAGTCTGTCCGAATCATGTTAGCAATTGCCGCATTTTATGATTATGAAATTTGGCAAATGGATGTCAAAACTGCATTCCTGAATGGATTTCTGGAAGAAGAGTTGTATATGATGCAACCGGAAGGTTTTGTCGATCCAAAGGGAGCTAACAAAGTGTGCAAGCTCCAGCGATCCATTTATGGACTGGTGCAAGCCTCTCGGAGTTGGAATAAACGCTTTGATAGTGTGATCAAAGCATATGGTTTTATACAGACTTTTGGAGAAGCCTGTATTTACAAGAAAGTGAGTGGGAGCTCTGTAGCATTTCTGATATTATATGTGGATGACATATTGTTGATTGGAAATGATATAGAATTTCTGGATAGCATAAAAGGATACTTGAATAAGAGTTTTTCAATGAAAGACCTCGGTGAAGCTGCTTATATATTGGGCATCAAGATCTATAGAGATAGATCAAGACGCTTAATGACTTTCACAAAGCACATACCTTGACAAGTTTTGAAGAAGTTCAAAATGGATCAAGCAAAGAAAGGGTTCTTGCCTGTGTTACAAGGTGTGAAGTTGAGTAAGACTCAATGCCCGACCACTGCAGAAGATAGAGAGAAAATGAAAGATGTTCCCTATGCTTCAGCCATAGGCTCTATCATGTATGCAATGCTGTGTACCAGACCTGATGTGTGCCTTGCTATAAGTCTAGCAGGGAGGTACCAAAGTAATCCAGGAGTGGATCACTGGACAGCGGTCAAGAACATCCTGAAATACCTGAAAAGGACTAAGGATATGTTTCTCGTTTATGGAGGTGACAAAGAGCTCATCGTAAATGGTTATGTCGATGCAAGCTTTGACACTGATCCGGACGATTCTAAATCGCAAACCGGATACGTGTTTACATTAAACGGTGGAGCTGTCAGTTGGTGCAGTTCTAAACAAAGCATCGTGGCGGGATCTACATGTGAAGCGGAGTACATAGCTGCTTCGGAAGCAGCAAATGAAGGAGTCTGGATGAAGGAGTTCATATCCGATCTAGGTGTCATACCTAGTGCATCGGGTCCAATGAAAATCTTTTGTGACAATACTGGAGCAATTGCCTTGGCAAAGGAATCCAGATTTCACAAGAGAACCAAGCACATCAAGAGACGCTTCAATTCCATCCGGGATTTAGTCCAGGTGGGAGACATAGAAATTGCAAGATACATACGGATCTAAATGTTGTAGACCCGTTGACTAAGCCTCTCCACGAGCAAAACATGATCAGCACCAAGGCTCCATGGGTGTTAGAATCATTACTGTGTAATCTAGATTATTGACTCTAGTGCAAGTGGGAGACTGAAGGAAATATGCCCTAGAGGCAATAATAAAGTTATTATTTATTTCCTTATATCATGATAAATGTTTATTATTCATGCTAGAATTGTATTAACCGGAAACATAATACATGTGTGAATACATAGACAAACAGAGTGTCACTAGTATGCCTCTACTTGACTAGCTCGTTAATCAAAGATGGTTATGTTAAAGCCATTGACATGAGTTGTCATTTGATTAACGGGATCACATCATTAGGAGAATGATGTGATTGACTTGACCCATTCCGTTAGCTTAGCATCGATCGTTTAGTATGTTGCTATTGCTTTCTTCATGACTTATACATGTTCCTATGACTATGAGATTATGCAACTCCCGTTTACCGGAGGAACACTTTGTGTGCTACCAAACGTCACAACATAACTGGGTGATTATAAAGGTGCTCTACAGGTGTCTCCGAAGGTACTTGTTGGGTTGGCGTATTTCGAGATTAGGATTTGTCACTCCGATTGTCGGAGAGGTATCTCTGGGCCCTCTCGGTAATGCACATCACTTAAGCCTTGCAAGCATTGCAACTAATGAGTTAGTTGCGGGATGATGTATTACGGAACGAGTAAAGAGACTTGCCAGTAATGAGATTGAACTAGGTATTGAGATACCGACGATCGAATCTCGAGCAAGTAACATACCAATGACAAAGGGAACAACGTATGTTGTTATGCGGTCTGACCGATAAAGATCTTCATAGAATATGTGGGAGCCAATATGAGTATCCAGGTTCCGCTATTGGTTATTCACTGGAGACGTGTCTCGGTCATGTCTACATAGTTCTCGAACCCGTAGGGTCCGCACGCTTAACGTTTCGATGATAGTTATATTATGAGTTTATATGTTTTGATTTACCGAAGGTTGTTCGGAGTCCCGGATGTGATCACAGACATGACGAGGAGTCTCAAAATGGTCAAGACATGAAGATTGATATATTGGAAGCCTATGTTTGGATATCGGAAGTGTTCCGGGTGAAATCGGGATTTACCGGAGTACCGGGAGGTTACCAGAACCCCCCGGGGGGTTAATGGGCCATAGTGGGCCTTAGTGGAGAAGAGGAGAGGCGGCCAGGGCAAGGGCCACGCGCCCCTCCCCCCTTGTCTGAATAGGACAAGGAGAGGGGGGCGGCGCCCCCCTTCCTTCTTCTCCTCCACCTCTCCCCCCCAAGTCCTAATCCAACTAGGAAATGGGGGAATCCTACTCCCGGCGCACCCCCCTTGGCCGGCCGCACCTCCCCCTTGCTCCTTTATATAAGGGGGCAGGGGGCACCCTAGACACAATAATTGATCGTTTGATCTTTTAGCCGTGTGCGGTGCCCCCCTCCACCATAGTCACCTCGATAATACTGTAGCGGTGCTTAGGCGAAGCCCTGCGTCGGCAGAACATCATCATCACCATGTCGTCGTGCTGACGAAACTCTTCCTCAACACTCGGCTGGATCGGAGTTCGAGGGACGTCATCGGGCTGAACGTGTGCTGAACTCGGAGGTGCCGTGCGTTCGGTACTTGATCGGTCGGATCGTGAAGACGTACGACTACATCAACCGCGTTGTGCTAACGCTTCCACTTTCGATCTACGAGGGTACGTGGACAACACTCTCCCCTCTCGTTGCTATGCATCACCATGATCTTGCGTGTGCGTAGGAATTTTTTTGAAATTACTACGTTCCCCAACACTTAGCCCATCACAAGCTCTCATGGTCAATGAAGGATATTCCTTCGCCCGGGAAGACCCGATTAGTCTCGGAATCCCTGTTACAAGACATTTCGACAATGGTAAAACAAGACCAGCAAAGCCGCCCGATGTGCCGACAGTCCCGATAGGAGCTGAACATATCTCGTTCTCAGGGAAACACCGGATAGGTCAAGCTACGAGTAAAACCAACCCTCAAGTTTCCTCGAGGTGGCCCCGGAGGCTGCCCGGTTCGGACCAACACTTAGAGAAGCACTGGCCGGGGGGGGGGGGGGGGTTAAAAAAAGATGACCCTCGGGTTAATTACTCCCAAGGGAAAGGTATAGGTTGTTAGGCAAATGTAAAACCAAGGTTGGGCCTTGCTGGAGGAGTTTTATTCAAAGCGAAACTGTCAAGGGGTTCCCATAACACCCAACCGCGTAAGGAACGCAAAATCAAGGAACATAACACCGGTATGACGGAAACTAGGGCGGCAAGAGTGGAACAAAACACCAGGCATAAGGCCGAGCCTTCCACCCTTTACCAAGTATATAGATGCATTAATTAAATAAGAGATATTGTGATATCCCAACATATCCATGTTCCAACATGGAACAAACTTCATCTTCACCTGCAACTAGCAACGCTATAAGAGGGGCTGAGCAAAAGCGGTAACATAGCCAAACAATGGTTTGCTAGGAAGGTGGGTTAGAGGCTTGACATGGCAATATGGGAGGCATGATATAACAAGTGGTAGGTAGTGCGACACAGCGATAGAACGAATAACTAGCAAGCAAAGATAGAAGTGATTTCGAGGGTATGGTCATCTTGCCTGAGATCCCGCAAGGAAGAAGAACGAGTCCATGAAGAAGACAAATGGACGTAGTCGAATGAATCCTCACAACTCCGGAACGAAACCAAAGCTAACGCGAGAAGCAACCCGGAAAGTAGCAAGCAACATAGTAAACAACCATCACATAAACATGGCATGATGCACAACCAAGTATGATGCATGTCCGATTTAAAAATGCATGGCATGGCAAAGTGCACAAACAAAACTACAAGTTAAGTGGAGGTCAATATGCAACGAGTTGCATATTAACGAAACACCACATCAATTATTTAGTTCTCTCTCGCTTATGTACCCAACAATATTAAATGCTATTAATCATGGCAAGAGGTGAGACATATGAAAACTACCTATCTAGGCAAGTTTAAATGAGGCCGGAACAACAAACAACAAGTCCGAAAAATCCTAATATGCAAATTATGGATTTGGTACTTGTTGGGGATATTACTACTGGATGTAAACCGGCCAGGAGTAGCCGGGTTAACTCTATGAAGATTAGAAGCCCATGAAGACATGAGGATGGTGGCGCTTTACGAAGGCCCAAGACCCAAAGGCGGGTTAAGGCCTGTAGATGTAAACCGACTTTCTTATGTAACTTGCATTGTAAGATAGGGAGGATAGAGACCGAGTTGGGCACATTAACGATCCGGTCTCGGGACTCTGTAACCTACGGCGTCAACCTATGTATATAAAGGGACGACCCGGCGGTGGTTTAGGTACAACAGACAACAACTCGAGATCCAGGCAAAGCGGATTCGCTCCCTGGTCATCGAAACCCCAGCAATTCCATCACAACTAGACGTAGGCTTTTACCTTCATTGAAGGGGCCGAACTAGTATAAAACTCTCGTGTCCCTTGTCCGTTTTACCCCCTTTAAGCTGACCCATAGCGATGGCTCCACGACTAAGTCCTTTCACAAGGACATTTGCCGTGGCAGAACCATGACAGTTGGCGCCCACCGCGGGGCTATCGCATGATGGTTTCGAGTTCTTGAAGGGCAGCTTCGAAGGACTCAAGGGATACGCTGTGGGCTGGATGACTAAGAGTCGTCGCGGCAAGCTCTACATCGACGACGCAGGATGGGGTCCCGAGGCCGGCTCAATTGAATACGGGTACCGGGTCCCCTTTGGTGGAATTTACGTCTTCATCGGCAAGATCGGTGAACCGGGCCCTGAGCTAGACATCTGCACTAACACCATCGAGACGGCTCAGCGTGCAAGCTCTGCCCCGGTTCAGCCCGCCGTAAAACATGTCTTCGTTAGGTGTCATCCATGGAGCGGAATATGAGGATGGACCGGCATCTGATGGAGAAACCATTGTCTGTTCTGATGACGAGTCTTCAACCGGAGAGACCGAGTCGCTGTATCAGCTGCAGGACGGCCGATTAGTGAGATTCCGATGGCAACAGTATTCCGGACCCCCTTGATCTGCCAAGACGGGTCGCGGTCTTCATGGCTGGTACACAACCGGCGCAACACTCTTCTACTGCCGCGGCGATGTTCTCTGGTTCAGCAACAACAACGCCAGCAGGAGCAGGGGGCTCTGCGCCGTCTCCGGCTCAGATTCTGTCCGATTTATTCGACGCCTTAGCAACGTTGCTGGCAGCCAAGGTGGATGCGGCAAACCGGGATCGGCACAACACAGAAATTGCAAAGGTGAAGGATCAGATAGCTCAGGCTAAGGCGGACCTAGAAGCAGAGAATGCTAGGATGGCTACAGAATGGGCTGAGTTAGAAGCTCAGGCCTACCGGCTTAGGCTGGATCAGAGTGCCTCAGATGATGTCATGAGGAGGAGATACCGGTCGCACCTCCCGCCGGGTTTTGAGCCAAGAAATCTCTTCAACATGCCAGGAGCAGGAACCAGTAACTAGCCGGTGGTAAACCGGACTGAGGCACCAGTAACAGGAGCGCCAGTTCAGCCGCACACGATGAACCCGCCTCGTCAGAACACCATTGTGCCACAGTACGTTCCAACGCCCCCGGGGCATTACTCCAACCCGTTAGATAACATTCTGGCCACCGCTTCATGATTGGCAGCCCTCCCAATTGACGATGAATCACCAGTGGCGATTGAGACACGACGGGCCAGAGAGCTCCTTCAAACAGCTTTAACGCAACAGCAGGCTTATTCGCATAGTCGTGAGAGGATCCATTCCACCCCCCGTCCAAGCTGGAGCTACAGCAGGCATATTGAGGAACCGGCTGTGTCAAGTAGCGCGCAGCACCGTAACCCGACAGGTGGTGGTGCCAATGCACAAGATGTGGTGGATCATGGCCGAGCACGTCGAGAGGCCGAGTTAGCAGCTTAGCACGCAGCTCGTCAGCCTACTCCGGTTCGTCCAACCACCTCAGTGGAGCCAGGTGTGGTCTTCAGTTCTTTGGGGGTGCCCTGCCTCACCCCAGCCTTGCACAATGTACGACTACCCAAGGATATCAAAGGCCCTCGCAAGGTGCCCAATTACACTACCGATTTACCCCCTGAATCATGGGTTGAGAGTTATGAGATGGCAATGGAGATGCTGGATGTGGATGAAGTGGTGTGTGCTAAATATTTCACCATGATGTTGGAAGGAACAACTCGTACTTGGTTAAAGAGCTTACCGCTAACTCCGTCGGGTCATGGGCCGAGTTAAAAAACCGGTTTATCTAGAATTTTAAGGATACTTGTAAGCAACCTATGTCGATTCTGGACCTGTCCGCTTGTGTTCAAGAGGATGGGGAATCTACAACCCATTGGGTGAAACAAGTCTCGGCTATTCACTACAAAAAAATACACTTCCGTGATGATACGTGTTTTTCACAGTAGGTCGCTTTTTTTGTCATACATGTACATCCATGACAAATTTATGACAGAATCAAGATAGTCATACCTGTGCTGTCGTAGAAGTGTTCCATGACATTACCAAAATTATCATCACAGAAGTGTCCACTTCCATGACGATAAATCGTGTGTCACAGAAGTGCTTTCGTCAAGGGTGACTGACACGTGGCATCCACCGTAACGGAACGCCGTTAAGCTATCGGGTCGGGTTTTGGATCTGATAACCCGTTAACAGCCCCGACCAATGGGAAATTTCCACGTGTAAAATTCTTATTGGCCGGACGAAACATGTGTTAGCTCGTCAGTGGGTCAGATAGGTGCCTATGATATGTTGACACGTGGCACGGCCCAACAGAGGCCCATTCCTGTGAAAAGGCCGACCCATTTGACTTGGTCAAAAGCTGGCGGGTCGGCCCATGGAAAGCCTGTTAACGGCCTGTTCGAATATAGCCCATTTACAGCCCGCTAACCCAAGGCCCTTTACGCCCTATCCGAATTAGGCCCAACAGCGTCATCTGGGCCATCCAATATGATTCCAGCCCGTTTTCACTTCTGGCCCATGTATGGCCCATGACGTCTTTTGGCCCATATGAGGCCCTATGTAACTCTTGGCCTACTAACGGGCCGTGGTGAAACTAGCCCGTAATGAACAGTGTATCACTTTACACCCATTAACGGCCCGTGGTGAAACTGGCCCGTAATGAACAGTGTATCACTTTATACCCATTAACGGCCCGTTATTCCGTTGGGACGTTTCCAGCCCATGTTATCTTTCGGCCTTCTCAGAGCCCATTTATTCTTGGGCTCATTTCCAGCATTCGTTTACTTACGGCCCGTTACTGTCATTTTCTGCTTGTGGGCCAAATTCAGCCCGTGGTTACAGTCGGCCCGTTTGTGGTCCGTTAATACGTTGGGCCGATTTCGTAGCGTCATCAAATACGGCCTATTAACGATGGCCCGTTATGGTCGGCCCATGAACGGACAATTCCAACTCTAGCCCATTTACGGCCATAATGCGGTCTGTTTGGCCCATGTTTGGCCAAGCGATTATACGTCCCGTATAAGGCCCATTGATCATACGGCCCGCAGAAGGCCCATTGTTTCTTTGGCCCGTAGAAGGCCCATTGTTTCTACGGCCCGTAGAAGGCCCACTGTTTCTACGGCCAGTAGGACGCCTAGTGTCACTACAGTAAATATTAGCCCATGGTTATTGTGGCCTAGTTTAAAAAAATAGGTTATTGCAGCCACTAGCTAACCGCGGAAAAGGAACTGCAATGACTACAAGCAAACAAATAAACAAGATAACAAGGAAATAAATACGCGAGCAACTAACGCTAGGCTATCACGTCTATTACACATATTACATCCACTGGGCATCAAAGTTCGCCACCAGTGCAAATATAGGGAACAAAGCAGCATATCATATACACTGGTTGTCAAAGTTGGCGACCAGCGCAAATAAATGCCGCAGCAAAACAAATCCAGAACTGAAACCACTTCAGAAGATCTCAAGAAACAATATCCTAGGTACCCATAATGCTAGCAAGATGCTTAGCAAGCTTATTAACTTTCTCTTGTTTAGTGCTTAAATCCTCCAGCGCTTGCTGTTGCACCAGAAAATATGCATCTGAATTCTGCAGGGACTTCCTTAGTCCTTCAGCTTCCTGTCACAGCACATCTGATCGATGTCTTTCAACTTGAAGTTGAGACTCAAGAAGACGAACTGATTCAAGCAGCGAGTTCGAAGATCTTGTGCCAGCATTAGTGGCCAATAACTCGAACACTACATCAAGACAGGACTTTTGGGTTCCCTCACTGTCGTCAAGATAGTTTTTATCAGCTTTCTTGGAGACCAACAGGGATGTCTCACTATATTGAACCTTATCTGCATTACTTCCTTTACCATTGGATAACGCGGTACTGTTCTCCAATATTTTGTCCGCATTCTAAAAGAGAAACAAGCAGACACATCACATGTTTACCATGTTATATATGAAACTCATTTTGGTAAATGAGTTTAGTAGTAAAGTGGACAGGATAACAGCATGAAACAAACATATATCTATGTACCGTGGTCACTTTATGGTCTATATCATTCTAGTTTTTGTTGCCAAATCAAGATAGAGACACAGTTCAAATAATATTTGTTCAAGACAAAGCAGAATAGACAGAATATAAGTGTGGGTAACTATAGAGCAATAACAACACTTGTAATGTGCATGACATGAGAACATAACTGTTTATTCAATTGAAACTGAAATCAACATAGAGCAGGTTACAACAGCAAACCAGTTAAAGAAACAGGTTTAAAACATACCTGTTGCGCCATTGGAGTTTCAATTCCATCCTTCAAATTTGAAAATAGTTGGTATGAGTAAATACAGTCATGCAAGAGCAAAGGAGTATGAACCATAGCTACAGAACCTGACCTGAGAACAAATCTTCTTCTCCTTTAAGCGTTGAGTTGGGATTCGGAGTGGTGGTCCTCGTGCTTTGGGCACTGCAGTTCCCTTACTAACTGCTCGTGTTTGGGTGCTCTGTGGTGGAGACGGTGCTGTGTCAACTGGAACTGGGTTACTATCTGCCGGGGTTGGGGTTAGAAGGGGTGTAGCTGGTTCTCTGTCCAACTAGGTAGGGGTACAATCTGCGAGAGTCTGGGTTATGTGTGGTGGATCTGGTCCTTGGGCAAGTACAACCGTGGTTCTATCTGCATCAACTGGTAGCACTATCTTTTCTGAAGACTGTGTTGTTACTCCCTTAGATACTGCCATCACGCTCTCCAATTCAAATGGCTGATAAACAAGAAAAGTAATTGAAAGTATAGACATTGTATGATAGACAGGTGCAATGGATAGTGGGGAATAAAAGAGGGCATGAAATAATTCATATTTATGTTGTCTAACCAAACAGGATAGCATGACACAATTTCACATATATGATGGCTAACTAAACAGGATAGCATGACACAATTTCACATTATGATGGCTAACTAAAAAAGATGGAAAGACATAGTTCAAAATATGAGACTATGTAAACAGGATGACATGACATAACTATATAATGTGTTTATTAAATAGGTTGGCATGCCATAATTCACATACATTCACGGATAGAATGCCATAATTCAAAATATGATGACTGTAAACACTAAACAGGATGAGATGATATAACTATATGATGTCTTTATTAAATGGGTTGCCATGCCATAATTCAGATAGATGATGTGTATGTACTATGTAAACATGATGGCATGATATAATTCAAATATATGATTTATATAGTAAGCAAGTAAGCAGATGGCAATCCATATATGATGTAAAAACTAAGCAATGCAAGACAACATGCATGACATGGGTAATATAACCCTGCCAAGTTTGAGCATAGACCTCAGGGGAAATAGGACTGGTCATCAGTCTCTGAATCCTCCTCTGAGGAGCTCTCTGTAACCAGCAAGATGTCTGCTTCAGCAGGTAGCATTGTCTGCTCTGAATACCTTGTTTTCACTCCAGATACTTCCATCACCGCTTCAAATGGCTGATGCACAGGAAGAGTAGTTGAATATACAAACGTTGTCGCCAAATGGAACACGTAATACAAAAAAATGATAGCATGATATAATTCACATACATGATGATTGGCTAAACAGCATGGCATTGCATAATTCACATATATAATGCCTTTGCAACAAGATAGCATTGTATAATTCACATATATAATGTCTTGCAACAAGATGGCAATGCATAATTCACATATATGGTAATTAGACACTAAACAGGTGGCATTCACACAAAGCATGTCTAAACTAATCAAATGACATAGCAATGCGAGACACCATACACACGATATGAGCAACATAACCCTGCCAAGTTAGAGCATACACCTCGGGGGGGGGATAGGACTGGTCATCTGTCTCTGAATCCTCCTCTGAGGAGCTATCCGTAACCAGCGAGATATGCGCTTCGTCAGATAGCATAGTCTGCTCTGAAGACCTTGTTTTCACTCCAGAATTTGCCATCACCGTGTCAAATGGCTGATGCACACGAAGAGCAGTTGAATGTAATAACATTGTTGACAAATGTAATATGTAACGAAAAAAAGGATGGCCTGATATAATTTACATATAAGATGACTGGCTAAGCAGGATGGCATTGCAAAATTCACATATATGATGCCTGGCTAAACAAGATGGCGTTGCATAATTCACATAAACGATGAATAAACTAAACAGATGGCATTCGCACAAAGGATGTCTAAACTAAGCAGATGACATATTTGATGTATAAAGTAAGCAATGCAAGACACCATATGCATGATATAACCAACATCAGCATGCCAAGTTAGAGCGAAGACCTCAGGGGGTAAATAGGAGTTGTCTTCTCCTTCTGAATCCCCCTCAGAACAGATATCTTCCTCTCGATTACAATCCGAAATGCGTGGAGGGGGGCTGCCTTTGCGCCTACCATGGAGCGACGTCTGCATGAAATTTTATTGCCACGCAAGGCTCGTCTCTTTTGCTCTACATGTTCAGTTCCATTGTTTACAATAACTGTCATGCATAGGAATAAAACATAGTGAGATTATGTAAGGAGTGCATGCAGAAATCCAGAGTGATGGTAGCAACCTGTGGATAGACCCAAAACCAATAATAGCAGGCAGATAATGGCTTCAGTTAAAAAATACAGATAATGGCTTCTTTACTGTTTGTTTCCCACCCAACATGAAACTCATAGTAGACACCGGAGATTAACCAGATAGTAGATAGATACTATTGATAGCGGCCCCGATATGTACCCCACAACCATTTAAAAACTCAAGTTTGACCATTAGTTTGGAGCTGACTCAGAGTCTAATCGGTGAACAGGACGATAAAGTAGCATGTAATATTAAGCGATGCATAACGTAAGCAGACACGAAAGAGTGCGACCTCTCTTGCGGACCCGTGTAGTCCTCGAGGTCATCTGCTCGGTTGATGATGGTAGTGCAGTTTTCATGGCTGCCAGCGGCGGGGAAGAAGATCTAAGGCGGCGAAAGACAGTCTGGAGGCCGGATCCCTGCTGTGCTGGACCCTTCTGTCGTTGGAGCAGCTGAGCTGGGGTGGACGACGGCGCAGCAGGAGCGGGACAAACCACGCAAGGTTTTCTTTGACAACTATCTGTAAGAGAAGTAATTCTGTAAGGGCTCGTTTGAATTGGAGGATTCCAACAATGCAGGGATAGGAAATAGACAGGAATAGGATAGGAATGCACGTGCAAAACAGAGAATTTAAAAACACAGGATTTCTGCCAATCTGGGTGTTTGATTCACAACAATTGGAAGATCACAGGATGCAAAGAAGCATGGTGAGATTAAGTCAAACCACAAGAAAATGTGGTTATAATGCTATTATGCTACTATCTCTTAGTCTTGTGCTTCATGAATAGGAATTTGAAAAGGAGGACAAGTGAAAATTAAAATTCCTACGTTTTTTCTTTCAAGGAGACACTAAAGGAACAAATCCGTGTGCTCAGTGGACAATATATATAACATGTAGAGTAAAAAAGAGATGCAACAAGTGTACAACCTCTTTGGCGAAGCCATGTCGATCTCAGCGTGATTGGGTTGGCCGGTGAGGATGCTCCGGCTGACTTGGCTGTCGGAGGAGGGGAAGAAGATCTTAGGCATCTGGAGATGGAGCCCGAGGTACTGCTCCGCTGTGATGGAGGGTTCTCGTTGGAGCAGCTCCGGTGAGTTGTACGACGCCGAGGCTGAAGTAGGACAAGAGAGACAACGAACAACGTTAACCTGAGTGGAATTCTAATAGCATCTCCAATACATGACGTAAAATACATAACCACAAAGTGCTAGATGTAAAATACATCAGCCGCTCATCTCTGAACTTAACTGTCGAAACTGAATTTAACTGTCGAAACTGAACTTAACTGTCGAAACTGAATTTTGCTGTCGAAACTGAATTTTGCTGTCGAAACTGAACGCACTAGCAAGGTGAGGCTACACGTCGGTCGACTGACTTTTTCATCTCTGGTCAGTCGATTTTGCAGCCGTTGGATACGAAATCAAGGGCCTGCGGTTCATCTTCAACCTCCACCCCCCTGAGCCGGCCAAACAGCAGCCCCCGCCCGCCGCGCCGGCGGTGCGCCGCCCCGCCCGCCCCGAAAACACTCCCCACCGCCGGTCCGCCGCCGCCCCGGCCATCCCTCTAGGCCCCCCCGTGCCGAGCTTTTTCTCCGGCGATCCCCACGCCACCGCCCCGCCAACGCCCCGCCACCGCCGGCGACCACCGCCCCCATCCTGAACCCTAAGATAGATAGTGGGGTACCTCTCCGGCGAGCCCCCCTCCCCCGGCTGGTTCTTCCTTCACCCCGGGCAATGGAGTGAAGTGTAGCTAAATCGGAGCAGCATCGCAAGCAAGAGCAAGAGCGAGAGCAGCAGCGCGAGCAAGAGCAATAGCAAGAGCAGACCAGGCAGGGGACCGAGAGCAAGAGCAGAGCAGCAGCGCGAGCGAGAGCTAAAGCAGCAGCAGGTCCTACTGATGTGGACGTCGCCCCGAGGGAGCGACGCCGTGGAGGAAGTGGCCGGCGACGCCGCCGTGGATGGACGCGCGCCGTGTCGGCTCGGGACCGAGCGCCGGCAGCACCGTGAGATCGAATCAAGAAGAAAATGCGGCGATTAGTGTACAACCTCTTTGGTGGCGCCGATTAGGCCGCAGCTTCATCCGAGGAAACGGTGATGATGGTGCTCTTCCGGTGGTGCAGGTGAAGACGGCGGTGTGGGAATGGAGGTGGTGCGGAAGACAAGGGGAATGTCGGGGCAGCTCCTTGGAGGTGGAGGACGGGGTGCCTGAACCGGCGGGACGATGAGATCGACGACGGATCCTCATCCAGTACGGTGGATGAGGGATGTCGAGGTGTTGCTGTGGACGACATCGTCGGGGAACAGGCTCCGGCTGGGTGGCGGACGGAGCAGGGTGTGGGGTTTCGTCGCGGGTTTTCGCGGCCTCGGTGTATGAATGGGTGGGCGGATGAGATGGCAGTGGGGAACCATGGCTTAGAGACGCGCTTGTCCGAAATGTGGGGTAAGTTACGAAAGTACCCCCACCAATTTGAGGCGGTTCTTTCGGTTCAGGGGTACCACGGGCATTTCGCATGTCGGGATTTCACAGGAGGTGGGAGTTTTCGCGCACGTTGTAATTTCGGAATAGCAAGGCGCGGGTTGAGATGGAGGGAGTTGGTCGGAGCACAACGAGACAACAGATATATCTTAAATATTTCGGGCTAACAAGGCGGGTTGAAATTTCCGGACAAGCCTAACGTGTACTGTACCAAATCAATGCGCCCTACAAATGTCATTCAAAACTTTGAATTCATGTTATGTTCAATTAAAATATTTCGCTACGTGTATAATGCATGCAACCTACTACTCAAAATGAACGTTTTAGTGCATTCCAAACGTATATACTACCGCTTCAATATGAACTAAATTTGAATTCGTTTCTCTATTTGAATAAGATCTACAGTAATGATTGTTGTGAAGTCAAAGCATTTGAATTCGTTTCTCTGTTTTAATAAGATCTACAATCATCATTATTGTCAAGTTAAACCATCGTTTGTGTATTATCTTCACAGCACACCACATGATTAGTCTCGAGTTACATATGAACTATGTGTACTATATGAACTCGAACTAGATTTTTTGAATCCACTTTATTTTGATTTCAAATCACATTACATTTCTAGCTCTAGCTAGATCTTCATAATCTAAACCATGTCTCATATGTATAATGTGTTTATCACATTATGTATGGTGCCCCCCTACGCCTACAAGTATTTAGATGTTGAGTTGCAAACACACACATACCACAAATTCAAATTAAAATGTGAGAATGTCGATATATAGTATTGTTTAGATTGTTCGATATTTAGTTGTAAGCTGCAAACGCCACACATTATCACAAATTCAAATAAAATGTGAGATTGTTTGATGTATAGTATGGTTTAGATTGTTCGGCATTTAGCTGTGAGTTGCAAACACCATGCATTATCACATTATGGTATAACATGTGCACAGCACGTGTATCACCGCTATATTCATGCATGCAATGTTTAAAACACTATGATCTCCTATTCAAATATATGAATCCGCTTTCATATCAAATTATGATCTTTGTTAGTCTCTTACACCCACACAATCCTCTAACCTTTGTAGCTACCACTAACTTTCTCTCGTGCATGCACACGCCCTCCTCGCCCTCCCCCTCCCTCAGCATTCTATACACCGGGAACATTCATTTTTTTATTTAGGTCATTCTCCCAGAGTCTCCACAACTCCTTTCCGACACACACCGATCGATAAACCTCTCAAGTGATGCCTGCCTACAACATACACACACACCTTCAATCTCCTCCTTTATGTGTCCTTGCCTCGTGTCTCTCATACGGTCAGACACATGTGTAAACTCTCACCCCTCTTTTCATCGATCTCACAACCGCACACTCCTCCCCCAATCTAGCTAGTAGCTGGGCCTCTCGCACCACCTCCTAGCTCCATTATTTCTGTTTATCCGTCTCGCTGGGCCTTATTTGCCTCTAACAAATGGACGTACACCGACCAATCTCTCGCTATACATATAGCTAGCTAGGTCCTTATAACTCGTTTTTACCCACACGTCAATCGATCTACCTCATTAGTTGTGTCTCTCCCTTCCTTCGACAAAAAACAATTGATCTACCGATCTAGTTAGGTTTGCTTACCAAACACATGGTTCCCCTTCATCATCCATGGATGCGTCCCGACAGATCTATCACGCAGCAGGACACACAGAAACACATCCCCACTCTATTGATAACATTGCAGTTCCACCCTGCAGTTTCTAGTAGGCCTCTCCCACCATCTTCGAGAAGCAACTCCATCACCCATCCAGCACTCTACCCCTCTCCCTCCCTCTCCCTCCCTCTCTCTCTCTCCTCTCTCTCTCCATCATATTTCCCATCCTTCAGTTATGTATGGATGTCGACCGATCTCCCTCAAGACATAGCTGGGTCTCTCCTTCTCAACACATATACGAGTCGTTCTACCTCTATAGTTAGGCCTCTGCCTACCCCTCCCACCACCCCCTCCCCCCACACACACCGATACATCGAGCGCTCTAGTCATGTCTCCCTGCCACACACAAACTTGACGTGTGCCCTCTAACGTTCCGGTAGGCCAGTCGCCCTATATCTTTGACTTGTACACACACACACACACAATCGATGGCCTGTCTTCATCGATCTA
>NC_053027.1:100751288-100809494 GCF_003073215.2 Triticum urartu
AGTTTGCCTGACCAACTCTCTGGTTAGCTAATTACCAAATTTGGTCTCACCGAGTTTGTGTAATCAGTCTCACTGAGATTACGTTATGCCCAAACCCTAACCATATCGGTCCTACCGAGTTGCATGTCAGTCCCACCGAAAATCTCTAACGGTCACTAGGTTTACATTTTCGGTCCGACCGAGTTTGTTGATTCGGTCCCACCGAGATTGGAAAACTGTGTGTAACGGTTGGATTTTGTGTGGAGGCCATATATACCCCTCCACCTCGTCTTCATTCGAAGAGAGAGCCATCGGAACGCATACACCATTCCAACTCATATGTTCTGAGAGAGAACCACCTACTCATGTGTTTAGACCAAGATATTTCATTCCTACCATATGAATCTTGATCTCTAGCCTTCCCCAAGTTGCTTTCCACTCAAATCTTCTTTCCGAAAAATCCAAATCCTATGAGAGAGAGTTGAGTGTTGGGGAGACTATCATTTGAAGCACAAGAGCAAGGAGTTCATTACCTACACAACATTTGTTAGTTCTTGGAGAGTGGTGTCTCCTAGATTGGCTAGGTGTCACTTGGGAGCCTCCGACAAGATTGTGGAGTTGAACCAAGGAGTTTGTAAGGGCAAGGAGATCGCCTACTTCGTGAAGATCTACCGCTAGTGAGGCAAGTCCTGTGTGGGCGATGGCCATGGTGGGATAGACAAGGTTGCTTCTTCGTGGACCCTTTGTGGGTGGTTACTTCTTCGTGGACCCTTCGTGGGTGGAGCCCTGTGTGGACTCGGGCAACCGTTACCCTTTGTGGGTGGAGCCCTCCGTGTACTCTCACAACCGTTACCCTTTGTGGGTTGAAGTCTCCATCAACGTGGATGTAGGATAGCACCACCTATCCGAACCACGGGAAAAACATCCGTGTCTCCAATTGCGTTTGGATTCTCCAAACCCTTCCCTTTACATTCTTGCAAGTTGCATGCTTTACTTTCCGCTGCCAATATACTCTTTGCATGCTTGCTTGAATTGTGTGATGATTGCTTGACTTGTCCTAAAATAGCTAAAATCTGCCAAGAACTAAAATTGGGAAAAGGTTAAGTTTTTATTTGGTCAAGTAGTCTAATCACCCCCCTCTAGACATACTTTCGATCCTACAGGATGCTTGATACGTATCCAACATATCTATAATTTTTTATTGTTCCATGCTATTATATTATCCATCTAGGATGTTTTATATGCATTTATATCTTATTTTATATGATTTTTGGGACTAACCTATTAACCTAGAGCCCAGTGCCAGTTTCTGTTTTTTCCTTGTTTTTGAGTATCGCAGAAAAGGAAAACCAAACGGAGTCCAAATGACCTGAAATTTCATGGAGATTATTTTTGGACCGGAAGAAGCCCACAGAGTATCGAAGATGGGCCAGAAGAGTCCCGAGGCACCCACGAGGGTCGGGGCGTGCCCTACCCCCCAAGGCGCGCCCCTACCTCGTGGCCGCCTCGGAGACCCCCCTGACTTGTTCCCGACACCAACATCTCTTATATATACCCAAACTTCCAGAACATAACCTAGATCGGGAGTTCCACCGCCGCAAGCCTCCATAGCCACCGAAAACCAATCTAGACCCATTCCGGCACCCTGCCGGAGGGGGGAATCCCTCTTCGGTGGCCATCTTCGTCATCCCGACGCTCTCCATGACGAGGAGGGGGTAGTTCACCCTTGGGGCTGAGGCTATGTACCAGTAGCTATGTGTTTGATCTCTCTCTCTCGTGTTCTTGATTTGGCATGATCTTGATGTATCGCGAGCTTTGCTATTATAGTTGGATCTTATGATGTTTCTCCCCCTCTAGCCATCTCCTTGTGATTAATTGAGTTTTCCCTTTGAAGTTGTCTTATCGGATTGAGTCTTTAAGGATTTGAGAATACTTGATGTATGTCTTGCATGTGCTTATCTATGGTGACAATGGGATATTCACGTGATCCACTTGATGTATGTTTTGGTGATCAACTTGCGAGTTCCATGATCTCGTGAACATATGCATAGGGGTTGGCACACGTTTTCGTCTTGACTCTCCGGTAGAAACTTTGGGGCACTCTTTTAAGTTCTTTGTGTTGGTTGAATAGATGAATCTGAGATTGTGTGATGCATACCGTATAACCATACCCAAGGATACTTGAAGTGACATTGGAGTATCTAGGTGACATTAGGGTTTTGGTTGATTTGTATCTTAAGGTGTTATTCTAGTACAAACTCTAGGATAGATCGAACGGAAAGAATAGTTCGTGTTATTTTACTATGGACACTTGAATAGATCGATCGGAAAGGATAACTTTGAGGTGGTTTCGTACCCTACATAATCTCTTTGTTTGTTCTACGCTATTAGTGACTTTGGAGTGACTCTTTGTTGCATGTTGAGGGATAGTTATATGATCCAATTATGTTATTATTGTTGAGAGAACTTGCGCTAGTGAAAGTATGAACCCTAGGCCTTGTTTCAATGCATTGCAATACCGTTTACACTCACTTTTATCATTAGTTATCTTGCTGTTTTTATATTTTCAGATTACAAACACCTATATCTAGCATCCATATTGCACTTGTATCACCATCTCTTCGCCGAACTAGTGCACCTATACAATTTACCATTGCATTGGGTGTGTTGGGGACTTGTTATTTGGTTGCAGGGTTGTTTGAGAGAGACCATCTTCATCCTACGCCTCCCATGGATTGATAAACCTTAGGTCATCCACTTGAGGGAAATTTGCTACTGTCCTACAAACCTCTGCACTTGGAGGCCCAACAACGTCTACAAGAAGAAGGTTGTGTAGTAGACATCAATCCCTAGTTCACACTTTGCGGACATGCAGTCAGCATGGAACCCTACGAAGGATGTGATATCAAGAAGAATTGGTTTAAATCTTGTCACAATTCAACTCTGTTGCTCTAGGTGATTGGAACAAACCAATGAACATGGGGCCATGGTTGTTAGAAACCAGGCTTTGTTGATTGAAGAGTATGTTGGTTTTGCAAACCCTATATCAGTTGTATTGGATAAACCGACTGTATGGGCTCTGGTGCATAAATTTCCCGATAATTTATTGTTTGATCGTGCACCCTGAGCTATGTCCCGATCGATGGGAGAGATTCGAGAGGTGCAATTCAAGATGCAAGCAGGGTTTATAGGTGAATTCGTCTGGATTAGGTTGAAACTTAAGGTGCACATGGAACTGATAAGATTTGTCTTGGTAACAAAGGATGGACAGAAGAGTGGTACTAGGTCAAATACGAGAAGCTCCCTATTTTATGGGGAAACTGCGGTTTAATGGGGCACTGGCATCAGGAATACGGGGACAACGTGCATGATGAGGCTAATCTGGAAAGGGGTGACTTTATTCTAGCATATGGTGGACGATGTAGGGATGTTGGCCGTAGTGGCGGTCGCAAACAAGGTCGTGGTGTGGCCGTGGTTCAAGCAATAAAAAATGTGGGGATGACTTTGATGGAACAAATTGAGGTTCCTTTGGTAGAGTAAGAGGTGCATGCCTTGCTGGATCAGTCTATGGGCATGGTTGTGGAAGAGATGGTACTTTTCCAGGTGGAAACTGGTGTTGGAATGGTGTGTACCAGGAAGATGGCAATGGTGGATCTACTGGAACTCATGCAGTAAATACAAGTGAAGACGTCTGCACGGAAGATTTTTTGTTCTTGGGAAGAGAACTGCACATGACTCTAATACCCTACCAGCAAATAACGAGGCCGCTACACCACCTATCAATGGTGGGCTATCGTATCATACCGGTGGAAAATACTGCTCATATGGTGGATCAGTTTGATGGTACAAAGAATGTTCATGTGGAATAGGATCTGACGGGAACACCGCAGAAAAATGCAAATAAGAATAAATGAAAAGGAAGTGACGATTCAACAACCGACAAGAGTTCTAACGATGGATCAGTGGCCGCCATGGCGGAGGACCACTAGGAGCAATGAAAACACTAGTTTGAAACTGTCGTGGCATGCTCTCGACCATGGTTGTTCAGGAGCTCTTAGAGTTACAAGGGTTGTGAGAGTGGAGGTGGTGTTCTTCTCGGACTCCCACCTGGATGGTAATTAAGCAACTTAGGCGCATTTTGGGTTCTGATTTTGCTCATGTGGTTAGGAGCGAATAGGTTGCCTTTTGAGAGGAAGTACGTCTCCATTGGAGTGGTGTGGAGGCACAATGCTCCCCAAGAAGCCACTAGGGCCACCTTATTCTCCTCACGCCCTCACATAATGCGAGATGCCGTGATTCCACTATTGGTTCCCTTGGAGGCGGCGACCGAACCTTTACAAACAAGGTAGTGGAAATCTCCACAACTTAATTGGAGGCTCCCAATGACACCACGAAGCTTCACCACAATGGAGTATTGCTCCGCGGTGACCTCAACCGTCTAGGGTACTCAAACACCCAACAGTAACAAGATCCGCAAACGATTAGTGGGGGGAATCAAATTTCTCTTGGTGGAAGTGTAGATCGGGGCCTTATCAACCAATCCCTAGAAAATCAACAAGTTTGATTGGCTAGGGAGAGAGATCGGGCGAAAATGGAGCTTTGAGCAACAATGGAGATTAGGGAGGGAAGAGGTAGTAAACTTGGGGAAGAAGACCCCCCTTCTATAGTGAGAGGACAAATCCAACCGTTACCCACCTACTCAGCCTGCGCCATGCGGTACTACTGCACCGACCAGCGGTACTACCGCACAGCCTTGCGGTACTACCGCTGGGAAGTGCAGTACTACCGCTCGCGCGGCAGGAACCATGTGAGGCCCTGTTGCTCAACGCAAGGAGCGGTAGAACTGCCGGAGCGGTATTACCGCGCGCCCTTGTGGTACTACCGCAAGGCAGAGCTCATTCTGGGCTGGGAAGGCACGGACTAATAAAATTACATCCGTGGCTACTTCCGCTGAGTTTTGGTCAGTGCAAAAATCCGGCACGGTACTACAGCTCGCAGGGAGCGGTACTATCGCGTAGGGTGCGGAAGTAAAAATTACTTCCGCCCCTACATCCGCTCACGCCACACTGCTCAGCCAGAGGCCACGGTACTACCGCATGCTAGGAGCGGTACTACCGCACTTGCGGTACTACCGCTACCTAGGGCGGTACTACTGCTCCCTTGAGCAGTACTACCGCACGCCGCAGATCACTAGCACTAGGATGCCTTCATCTTCGCAGCGACAAGAGGAACAACCGGTGCTCCAAAGAAGCAAGGAAAGGTGGTGCAAAGGAATAGATGATTATGTGATGATTCCACCCTAACCTTTCCAAAGCGGACCCCCTCTTAATAGTATACGACTCAAATCCACCGAAAAGAAACATAGAGAAACACCGTCTTCGATAGGCTCCGAGGGGCACCGAATTGTCTTGTGCCTAGACATGAGATATCTGAAATGCTCAATGCACCTGATTAGTCCGCAAATGCATTGTCATCAATCACCAAAACCACTTAGGGTTAAATATGCCCTTACAATCTCCCCCTTCTTGGTGGACTGATGACAATACGGGATTTGCACATAGGGATATAAAAAGAAACATGAGCAAACCCAACATCTATAAAATATAGATAGGCTCCCCCTAGATGTGTGCACACTATAGACATGCTTTGGACTGCACGGCACACATACTGGGATCAACACTCCCCTATATTTTATAAGCAAGGCAATTCTTGCAACAATATGAATAACACTAAGCACGGAGGCAAGATATAGATGAGAGCATGAAGTAAAGGGCATAAGACATAATAGGCTCACCATCTACTAGATAATAGGATAAGACAATAAGATAAGCTGAGGACATATGTCTTACACCATATGATAGACTCCTGGACACACACGAGCACAAACCAACAAGCCAAAGCAAATAAAGGTTCAACAGGGCGAAAGCAAAGCGAAACACTCGACACAAGACTCGCAAATCCTACACTCTCTCCCCCTTTGGCATCGAGACACCAAAAAGGCAGAGAGGACACCTACGACACAGGTGGTGGCAACTCCAAGGCATCACCAATCATGTTCATCCTCCGGAGACTCCTCAGCAGCATGGGATGTAGATGGAAACCCAGTCTCCTCCTCTGACTCTCTCCACTGGCAGTGTTGTCTAATCCACGGCTCCTCATCTGTGATCCTCTCCTCAGATCCATCCTGGACCTCAAGGCCAACCTGCCTCATAATGGCCTTGTCGCGACGATGAGCCATCTTGGCGTTCACATGAGCCCGGTACCGACCCTTGTCCTGTATGAAGAACAGGGCCTTCATCTTGGCCTTGAGCTTCTTATCCCAAGAGGGCTCAGTAGAGGGAGGAGTGTATCCATCAGAACTGTCCTCATCCGCTTCCTCCTCATCAAACTCATCCTCATCCACATCCATCCTAGCAGCTTCTGCCTCAGCTCAGGTAGTGGTGTTAGCCCACTTGCTCTTGATGCGTAGCTTGATGGGCTCATGATGAATCCAGTTGGGGGAAAGAAACTCATCATTGGGATAGAGCTGCTCCCAAGTCTTCGAGATCAAGAGAAACAGGTAAGGTCCATAGATGGGTACCTTACGGTTGAACACTGCAAACTGCAGCTCACACCACATGATGTGTGAGACATCAAGGGGTGTCGTCTGTTGCAAATGCGCCTTCTCACAGATGAGCATCATGTCCACAAGATAAGCACCCACCTTATTCTTGTCACCAATGCGAGGAAAGAATGTGTTGCGGAAGATCTGGTGCATGATATCAAGGAATGGATTTAGCACCCAAGTCTCCTTGTCATTGGCTAACTTCTTCTTAACAATATAAGGTTGAAGCTTGTTCTTGTTAGCCGACTCTGGGTTAGCATGCGGGCGGACACCAACGGGCACATTTAGCCCATCATCACGAACATGTAGAAACTCCATGAACTCCTTCCACTTAGCATTCATCCTCTTCCCATTGGTCATCCACGTCATGGTCTACTCATCATCGCTGTGGAAGTGGACAGAAGCAAAGAACTGACCCACAACCGTCGGATCAAAGTCCATGTGGAACGTGAGGAGGTCCTCAATGCCAAACTGCTCCACTAAGTCCAGAGGTTCACCAAAGTACTCCCGGTTGCTCTCCTTCTTCATATGATGCATGTCAATCCATTGCACTGGCACATAGGTGTTCTGCTTGGCCTTGATCACATCTTGGAAGATGAGATTCTGCTGCTTGGTCCAAAACAAATCGATGCCCCTTGTGATCTCCCTAGGGTTGATGTAGGGGTTGATCTTCCTTTGAATCAGAAACTCCCCTTGAGGCATCTCATCCATGCCAAGAGTTGGCTCCTTGGTCTTGGTGGTTGTGGACTTGGTTCTACGTTGGGGGGCACTGGAGCCCTCTGAACCCTCTTGGTTGCGCAGGCGCTTCGAGCCCATGTCACGGCTGGGATTAGAGCAATGGACATTGGTACCGGAGCCACCACCTATGACACACAACACAAATACGAGAAAAAGCGAGAAGGATTATTGCAATGTCGAGGGACAAAACCAAAAGAAACAAGCAAGCATGAGATTTGGAAGGACAAAACAAGATAGTTTGCAACTCTACGATAGTACTAGACCGGCTTATGGATGTAAAAAATTATATCCGCTCTAGTCGCGGTAGTACTGTGCCAGGGTGGCACGATAGTAACACGCCTAGAGCGGAAGTAATTTTTTACTTCCGCGCCCCGGGCGGTAGTACCACTCCAGCGGAACGGTAGTACCGCACGAGGATAGTTCATGGGCAAACATGCGGTAGTACCACTCCAGGAGGAGCATTAGTACCGCTCAAATTTTAAATCCCCACGAACAACAAATCCGGATCAAACAATAATGAATCTCCCCACGAACAACAGATCCAAAACAACCGCACTAATGAATCGGTACTACCGTTGATCAAACAATAATGTTGTATCTCTCCAAATAGCATGCCTACTGCACTAGCACTCTCCTACAATCTCCTCTTGCAAAGATTTGGCCAAAAATCACACGAACTACACATGCATCTCCCCAAGACCTAGAAGCACAAGAACAGAACAAAAAAGGAAGGACTTGGGGAAATACCAGGGTCCATGGCAAGAGGGCGAGGTGGGGATCGATCCCACCAGTCAGAATGCGAGGAGAGCGGCCGAAGACGGAGATCCGGCGAGGTCCTCCGGCGTCGTTCTTGGGTAGGAGAGAGAGACGGGATGGGGAAAAGAGATGTATGGGTATGGGGGAGTAGGAACCCCCCGCTCCGCTCTTAACCCCACCCGCTTGTGACGGCGCGGTAGTATCGTAGGTCCTTGCAGTAGTACCGCCCGGGAGGAAGTACCGCTCGCTGGGTGTAGTACCGCTCTTCCAGTGGCAGTAAAAAATTACTGCCGCGATGGAAGCGGTAGTACCGTGCCTAGGATGCAGCTGTGCATGCACAGAGCAATCGACCTCCTGCGGTAGTAGCGTGGCTTGCCACGGTAGTGCCGTAACCCCAAGAAAGTGCATGTTTCGACAAGAAAAGAAGAACACGGCCTTTACAATGCAACCTTCAAGCAAATGGACACACAGGGCTCACACATGAGGTAAAACAAACACAAGCTCGACACAAGGAAAAAGGAAAAGGAAAATAGGGACCAAACATGAAACATAAACTCTCCAAAAAGAGGGCGGTGGCCGGAGCCACCTATGTTTAAGTCAATTGGTATGGCACCACGAGGAATTATCCTTGGGCCCATGACCAAAACTAGTCTTTAAAACACAAGTACCATCAAAAATGGCTAATGTGGATGAGTTGATCAATTTATGCATAATGGGGGGAGGGAGAGTTCATTGAGAGAACAACACTCCCCCTATGTCCATGCCTACACCTAAACAAGACATCAAGATGAGTATGGTGACGTGTGCAAGGGTTCAAGCCACATTGCTTGAATCAATGATATTTAGCTCATGCCTTAACTCGCGAAATCTTGCTTCATCCAAGGGCTTCATGAAGATATCTGCAAGGTTATCATTAGTGTTGACATAGTTGAGCTTGATCTCCCCTCGCCTAATGTGATCCCGAATGAAGTGATACCGAATCTCAATATGCTTCATCTTGAAGTGTTGCACCGAGTTGAGAGAAATCTTGATGGCACTTTCATTGTCACACCAAAGAGGCACTTTGTCACAAATGACACTGTAATCCTTTAAAGTTTGCCTCATCCATAGAAGTTGTGAACAACAACTATCGGCGGCCACATACTCCGCTTTGGTGGACGAGAGAGACACACAACTTTGCTTCTTATAAGAGCAACTCACCAAAGAGCAACCAAGGAATTGGCACCCTCCGGAAGTTGACTCCCTATCCACTTTGTCTACCGCCCAATCCAAGTCCGAAAAGCCCACAAGGTTGAAGTTAGCTCCTCTTGGGTACCGTAAGCCAAAGTTTGGGGTATGAGCCAAATATCGAAAGATTCACTTGACCGCCACAAAGTGGTTTTCCTTAGGTGCGGCTTGAAACCGTGCACAAATTCCCACACTCAACATGATATCTGGTCTAGATGCACAAAGGTAAAGCAGGGAGCCAGTCATGGAGCGATATACATTTTGATCCACCGCTTTACCATTGGGATCTATGTCAAGTTGGCATTTTACGGGCATTGGAGTGGAAGCCGACTTGACATCACTTAGCTTGAATCTCTTGAGCATGTCTTAAATGTATTTGGCTTGGTTGATGAAGGTTCCTTCTCTTCTTTGCTTGACTTCGAACCCGAGAAAGAACTTCAACTCTCCCATCATGGATATCTTGAACTTCGAGGTCATGAGAGCGGCAAATTCCTCATTGAAAGCTTTTTAGGGAACCAAAGATAATATCATCAACGTATAGTTGGCACACAAACAACTCCCCTTTTACCTTCTTAGTAAAAAGAGTGGGGTCGATTTTCCCAATTTCAGACCCACGATCTTGCAACAACTCGGTAAGGTGGTCATACCATGCACGTGGGGCTTGTTTAAGGCCATAGAGTTCCTTATTGAGTTGGTACACATGATTAGAGAAATAGGGATCCTCGAACCCGGGGGGTTGTTTGACATACACCAACTCATTAATAGGACCATTAAGAAAAGCACTCTTCACATCCATTTGGTGCAACTTGACGTTATGATGAGAAGCATAAGCAATCAACAAACAAATAGATTCAAGGCGAGCAACGGGAGCAAAGGTTTCACCGTAGTCGATACCCTCGACTTGTGAGTAGCCTTGTGCTACCAAACGAGCCTTGTTGCGAACGATAATTCCATGAGCATCTTGCTTGTTCTTGAATATCCACTTGGTTCCAATGACATTACGATTCCCCATTGGCCTTGGCACCAATCTCCACACCTTGTCATGCTCGAAGCTATTGAGTTCTTCATGCATGGCATTAAGCCAATCCGGATCCTCGAGTGCCTCATAGACCTTTTGGGCTTCAACACAAGAAACAAACGCGTGATGTTCACAATAGTTTTCTATTTTTCTATGAGTGCTTACCCCCTTTCTTAAGCTTCCAAGCACATTCGTCATGAGATGATCTTTTGTAGTGAGCTTGGATGCAATCTTAGCGGCACGATGCTCCAATTCCTCCTCATGAGTGAGTTGAGGAGTGGAAACTTGATCATCTTGAGCGTCGTTGTGAGCTTGTTCTTGATCTTGAGCTTGCCCTTGATCTTGAACTTGCTCGGTGGTGAGAACTTGACCATGGGCATCACTTGGTGGTTCACCACTGAGGGAGTCCTGGACTAAGGGGTCCTCGGGCGTCCGGCCTGTTAGGCATGGGCCGGACTGATGGGCCGTGAAGATGCGAAGACCGAAGACTGCACCCGTGTATGGATGGGACTCTCCTTGGCGTGAAAGGCAAGCTTGGCGACCGAATATGTAGATTCCTTTCTTTGTAACCGACCTTGTGTAACCCTAGATCCTCCTGGTGTCTATATAAACCAGAGGACTTAGTCCGGAGGAAATACTCATTACCATAGTCATACAGGCTAGACTTATAGGGTTTAGCCATTACGATCTCGTGGTAGATCAACTCTTGTAATATTCATATTCATCAAGATCAATCAAGCAGGAAGTAGGGTATTACCTCCATAGAGAGGGCCCGAACCTGGGTAAACATCATGTCCCCCGTCTCCTGTTACCATCGACCTTAGACGCACAGTTCTGGACCCCCTACCCGAGATCCGCTGGTTTTGGCACCGACATTGGTGCTTTCATTGAGAGTTCCACTGTGCTGTCGCCAAAAGGTTTGATGGACCCTTCAATCGTCAATAATGACGCTGTCCAAGTAGATACTTCCCTCCCTGGACAAATCTTTGTGTTCGGCGGCTTCGCACTGCGGGCCAACTCATTTGGCCACCTGGAGCAGATCGAAAGCTACGCCCATGGCCATTAGGTTAGATTCGGAAGCTTGAACTACGTTGCGGACATCCGTGGAGACTTGATCTTCGCCGGATTCGAGACCGCGGTAGCCGCTCCTGGTCACCCCGATGATCATGAGCTAAATCTGTCATCAGGCCGCATCCAGGAGATAGCTCCTGTAACTGCTCTGGCCTTAGATCTGGAGCAGACTGCTCCATCCAAGGACGGGAGGACCAACCCCACCACGGAGGCCACATATTCACGGCGTTGGAGCCGCACATAGATTTAACCTCTCATGACGTCTTTGTCACCGGAACTCTGGACTCGCCTCTAGCTGTATGTTCCGAACCACATGAGCCTGCGGACGCCGAACTTGATCGTTTATCGATCTTTGAATTCAGTGCCGCAGACATCTTCCAACACTCGCCTTTGGGTGATGTGCTAAACTCATTAAAGAACCTGTCCTTGGCAGAGGACTCATAGACGGACTATATCCGGTTCGAGCTAGGGGCTCACGGTGGAGAATTTTGCTTCCCACCCGCCACCCACTTCATAGCCACGATCGAGGATTTGAACGACACACTTGATTACGACTCCGAGGACATCGACAGTATGGACGACGATGTCGGAGAAGAAGAGGCCCAGAACCCGCCGTTCACCGGACGCTGGACGACCACTTCTTCGTATGATGTATACATGGTGGATGCACCAAAGGAGAACAACGGCGATGACAAGGAAGATCCAGCTGATGATAAACCTTCCGAAATACAATCCAAGCGCCGGCGTCAGCGGCGCCGCTCTAAGTCACGCCGCAGTAAAGACAGCAACACCGGCACAAGAGAAGATAACACTTCAGAAGGTGCCGAAGATAACGAAGACCCCATTGATACAACAAATGAACAAGATGAACAGGAAGATGGGCAGGTTAGCCCTGGTAAACAGGCCACACACGAAGACTCAGAGGACAGAAGTTATCTTCCGCTCTCCGAGGATGAGGTGAGCCTCGGCACCGATGATTTCATCATGCCTGCGGAACCTCTTGAGCAGGAGCGCTGCAAGCGCCAGCTAATAGCCACTGCAAGGAGCCTGAAAAATAAGCAGCAGCAACTTCAAGCTGACCAAGATCTGCTCAATGATAAATGGACCGATGTCCTAGCAGCCGAAGAATACAACCTCAAGCGCCCAACCAAAAGCTACCCAAAGCGCAAATTGCTACCTCAGTTTGACGAGGAGGCGCCGGAATACATACCACCATCGTACAATGCGGCTGGCCGATGATACGTCTCCAACGTATCTACAATTTATGAAGTATTCATGCTATTATATTGTCTGTTTTGGATGTTTATGGGCTTTACTAAACACTTCTATATTATTTTTGGGACTAACCTATTAACCGAAGGCCCAGCCCAAATTCATGTTTTCTTGCCTATTTCAGTGTTCCGAAGAAAAGGAATATCAAACAGAGTCCAAACGGATTGAAACCTTCGGGAGAGTTATTTATGGAATGAAAGCAATCCGGAGACTTGGAGTAGATGTCGGGGAAGCTTCGAGGAAGCCACGAGGCAGGGAAGCACGCCCTACACCCCTAGGCGCGCCCCCACCCTCATGGGCCCCTCGTGGCTCCCCTGGCCGACTTCTTTCCCCTATATATGTCCATATACCCAAAAAACATCGAGGAGCAGAATAGATCGGGACTTCCGCCGCCAGAAGCCTCAAGAGCCACCGAAAACCAATCTAGACCCGTTCTGGCACCCTGTCGGAGGGGGGAATCCCTCTCCAGTGGCCATCTTCATCATCCCGGTGCTCTCCATGATGAGGAGGGAGTAGTTCACCCTCGGGGCTGAGGGTATGTACCAGTAGCTATGTGTTTGATCTCTCTCTCTCTCACTCACTAGTGTAGAACCGGGCAATAGCACCGGTTCGTAAGGCCCTTTAGTCTCGGTTCGGTAACTGGCACTAAAGTGTGGGCACTAAAGGTCCCCCCCTTAGTACCGGTTCAGCACGAACCGGTGCTAAAGGGAAACCATGTGACACGAGCCAGCTCCGGTGGCAGGGAGCCCTTTAGTACTAGTTGGTGACACCAACCGGTATTAAAAGGATGGGGGGCTTTTGGGTTTATGATTTATTTTTCATTTAATTTTGTGTTTTCCATTTAATTCTTTTTTGTTTGATGGTATTTTACGATGCTACATATTGTACACGTTATGCATATATATAAATAGAATTTCTAGTAGAACCGATCATATATATATATATCATCGAATGTCTCACAACCACCATTAATTCACACATATATACACACATGTATATATGTATACAATTAGGTAGCTATATACAATTCCTCCTAATTGGTGCCTTCGAAGCCAGTGGCATTAGCCTAATTGGTGCCTTCGGAGCACAATGACAATTGGAAGTGGTTCATGGGGGCGGTAGCGGGTAATAGTATTCTCCTTTGGGATCTATGACCTGGTTGAGCAAAAATCCCGCTATTTCCTCTTGAATTGCTTCTATGCGGTCCTCTGGTAGGAGCTGCTCCTGCACCTCTTTGAACTGTTAAGAAGGATATCAATATGCATGTGTATTAGTTGTGTGACTAGATATCGATAATGGTGTAAAAATTGTGAACAGTGTTCTGACAAAAGTATCCACTCCTGTCTTTGAGATCTGCTCCTTTCGGACGCCATCATGCGAATGTTCTCGCAAACGTAGTATGCACACAGATTATTCCCCGGCGCCTGCTTCAGGGCCTTTACGAGAATGGAATTTGATCAGATAATAATTAATCAAGCATGATAATTAAAGAGATGGCAGCTAGCTAGCTAGTACTACTTAATTACTTACCTGGGGTCGATACCATTTCAGATTTCGTTTCCATTGGCCTGGAGTGACGCTGATGAACTTTGCCCAAGCCCTGCCCGCCGACAAATAAAATGAATAAATGGGTTATTAAATAGTTGTTATCAGGAAATGACGAACTAATTAAATAGGCCGAGATATAGTTAATAATGATTGAAATTACCTGTTGACTATCCCCTTCATGATGGTGTAGTCACTTGCTTTCGTAAGTAGTGAGTCTAGTACTTCAACTGTTCCTTCATCAACTTTAATGATTAACAAGATCCAGTGAAATATGCATGCACACACGTTTGCATGTCTTAATTAAGCAGGCATATGTAAGAAAAAACATGTAGCTAGCTAGTAGGCAAAAACAGAATTTGTAGTACAAGACAGTGTGACTCACTCGAAGTTGTAAGGAAGTAGTATATCTTCATTGTATTTGAGGCGTTTGAAGAACTCTAGCATGCTTTCCTCTACATTTTTTTCATAATATGGATCTAATTTCCATGTGTATTCATTAATGGTATTTGGGTCAACGAACCCAATGCCATAGCGTCCACCTTTTTTCATTTCATAAATCTTCATCCTGCATAATACCATAGAAAAGAATATAGTGAGGATAATTATAGGTAATGATTGATCAAAATGATCACTGCAGCTAGCTTGAGACTTAAATTACAGAAAGAAATCACTGACAGACAATAGCAACTGACGATAGATTTGTCGAGTGCGTCTTGATTGTATAACTGAAATAATTCTAAATACTCAACGGACACAGCTTTCTCATGGTAGTAATGATCCTTCTTGACATTCACCATGAGGGACTCTCGGTTGGAAATCTTGGTAATGTCCATGTACCATTGATGCAATTCATACATTCTCGTTGGGAGCTTCTTGACCTCGTCTGGCTCGACCAAAGGTTGGCCCCAGACATATTTCCATTTTATTTCCTCCTCTGTAATCAGAGACATGGGCTCGATATCGAGGAGTTGTCCAACGGTGATCATGAGGCTTTTAGCCTACTCAATATGCTCCCCGGTTATTACCACATCGCCCAGCCCGGGAACGTTAACGGTTTGCCCACAATAATATTGGGCACGCGTACTCTCATGTGTTGTTGGCACAACAAGCGGGGGGATTGATTGTGCCGCCTATTCTCCCAGCTGGGGAACGGTTTTACCGCTCCTTTTGCCAGCTGATTTGCTCGAGCTCGAGCTCGCCTCTTTCTGTAGACGTGCTCGATTTAACTTCCTGAGGTGGCGCTCATAGTCTGTGTCAATAGGCTTGGGAGCTGCTGCTCTAGCCATACGAACGAAGTGGTCAATATTTTCCTCAGGCACTTTCTCCCTTGGCGGCGGTGGCGGTTTCGGTGCAAAATGGGCTTCCACCTCAGCCTTCGATATGGCTGCGTTTTCCTCCTCGGACTTGTCGTAAGGCCTCTACGGAAGAGGCGTGAGGCTGCTTGGACCATATTGAAATTGCTTGCCTCTGCCTGTACCTCCATTACTACCTCGACTTGTACCGCTACACACCATAGCTGAGGCGGCTCTCTTCCGTGATTGCTGAGGCGGCGAAGACGGCTGATGTGGTTGAGTTGGAGGAGGAGGAGTGGCCTGAAGCTGTGCCGGACTTGGAGGAGGAGTGGCCTGACGCTTTGCCGGACTTGGAGGAGGAGGAGTGGCCTGAAGCTGTGCCGGACTTGGAGGAGGAGTGGCCTGACGCGTTGGTGGACTTGGAGGAGCGGGAGTCTGCTGACTCGGTGGCGGACTTCGACGAGGAGTCGGATGACGCGGTGTCGGTGGCCTTCGAAAGATGATGCAATCCTTTCTCCATAGGATGATACGATGGTTGGCCTCTCCCAGTGTGTGCTCCTCGTCACCTCCAGGAATGTCAAGCTCTAGCCCCGAATATTGGTCCACCACCTCTTCAACCAAGACACGAGCATAGCCCGCTGGAATCGGGTTGCAATGGAAGGTTGCCTCGGGGGGATTTGTAAAAGCAATGACGTCCGCAACCTTCATGGATATGTTCTTCATTTTGAAGTGTAGCTCGCAGTTAGTGTTCTCAATGATGTCATCCGTTGGGTAGCTATCCAGCAATGCGTCACCCGGGGCGGAACCCACGCTGCTTCTCAGCATGGATGGGACGGTGCTATCCAATGCTGGATCATCCGCTAGCTGCTGCAGCTGCTGAGACCCCCTTTGCTGGCTAAGTGAGTCGATCCGCTCCTGCTGCCGTTGGAATTTGACTGCCAATTCCGCGTGCGCTGATTCTAGGCCTTGAAGGCGTTCATAGTCCAGCTTCCTCTGCTCCTCCTCCATCTTCCTCTTCTTCTCCTCCGCAATATTCTTTCTCGCACGGGTTCTGTAGTCGGTGTTCCAGTCCGAAAACCCCTCATACCACGGAATAGCGCCCTTGCCTCGTGTTCTTCCCGGGTGTTCAGGATTTCCCAGGGCACACATAAGCTCGTCGTTCTCTTTGTTGGGCTCAAACACCCCCGATCGAGCCTCTTCTATTGCAACAAGTAGCTTATCTTCGGCTCCGTCTAGACATGCCTTCTTCGAAACTTTGCCTGTCTTCGGGTCCAACTCCCCCCATGCACATAGAACCAAGTCCTGCACCTAGGGGGCCAGCTCAATGTTTCTGGAGTGACACCTGCATCCTCCATCTCTTTCTTAGACTTATCCCACTTAGGCATTCCCACTGCATAGCCACCTGGCCCCAGCTTATGGAACTAATCCTTTTTGCAGCATTGGCCTTGTTCATTCTCGACCGTTCCTTAGATAATTCCGAATCCTTGAATTTCACGAAATCGTCCCAATGAGCACTTTGCTTCTCTAGTGTTCCCTCGAATACTAGAGTCTTCCTTCCTCCCTTGACGTACTTGTCCCATACACGATTCTTGTGGTTGTTGAATGCAACCGCCATCTTCCTAAGAGCAGCGTCCTTGACTTTCTCCACATCTGCATCTGTGAAATGATCTGGTAGGGTGAAATGTTCCATGAGCGTTTCCCAAAGCAGAAGTTTTTGTCTGTCGTCGACAAAAGTAAGTCCTGGACGTGGCTTTGCTGGCTCTCTCCATTCTTGAAGGGAGATCGGGAGTTGGTCCTTCACAAGAAATCCGCACTGACGAATGAACTTGTCCGCAATCTTCTTAGGCGCTAATGGTTCACCATTAGGTTTGATGGCCTCAATATTGTACTTTACGCCCTCCTTCAACTTTTTGTTCGGGCCTCGTACTATCCTGCTGCCTAAAGATTTGCCCGATCCGGATGGCTGAAAGAAGAAAGATCGATTCGTTAATATATATCTTCAAGTCATTTAAAACATGTGATGATCGCCAGATGCCTGCTTATATAAATATACCTCGCCGGTCGTTGTTGTTTCAAGATCAACATTTTCTTCGTCATGTTCATAGTTCATGAATTCATCAATTCGGTCGTCGCGATCGAATATCATATCACCCTCCCCGGTGTTGTTTAGATATTTGGAGCCGTCATAATGTTCTTCATTCTGATCATCATCTGGCCCGCGAGGATTGCGTATGATATTGAGCAGGGCCTCTTCTCCCTCTTTGCCGGTATTGTCCGCCATAGGTTTTATTTAACTAATCCAAAAGAAATATATTCAAATTACAATGCATGGATGCAATCAATTAATAAGGAAAAACTGAATCAATCATAGTACATAATAAGCATCATCGAATATAATCTCGAATACGTCGTCTCGAATAATAGATATAATCTCGAATACATCGTCTCGAATAATATATATAATCTCGAATAAATCATCTCAAATATTATATATCGAATACCTCACTAGCTAGCTAGCTAATAAAGATCGAATACTAGAGAGTAAACTAGGCGGTGGACAACCAAAGTGAAGGAACCATCACTGGATCATAGCTTGGGTGATCTCCCCAAAGAACCTGCCAGGTATTGGAGAACCTGACGTCCATAGTAGCCATGTAGCGATGGACGTGCTCATCCTCCTCCCTGACACGGTGACGTACCACCTCCAGCGGGGTCGGCTCCCTCCGCACCGAAAGTGGCCCATGCGAACGCCACCAAAGGAGATGAGGGTCGAGGATGGGACCCGGGGCCGGGTTCCTCACCAAGCGTCGCGCCCCTGAAGGTAGCACCTCCCAGTGCCAGCCCGGCGGAGCCCAGTCCCGGACATGGGTCCTCTGAAGCAGGACGTCGTCGCGAACGGGTCAATGGCGAGGATGCGGGCCGGGCATTGTCGACAACAAATACTATATGCAAATGTAACACTAATTATGCTATCATTGCATATGTCAAAATTCTATATGCTATTTCATACTAATTAAGCATCTAACACTAAAAACAGAAAAAACAACTTCTATACATCCATTAAAAAACAGAAAAACAACATTATATAAAAAAAATTCCATACTAATTATATCCATCTAACATGCATTCATACATATATACTAGTGAAAAATAATAATCTAAAAAAAATCTAAACTAATTAAACATACAAAATATGTATATACTAATTAACTTAAGGAAGTGTGTGTGTGTGTGTGTTCATCATGCTTGTGTGTGTATGGGCTCGGGGAGGGGCGGCACTCATGGTGGCCGTGAGGGGCGAGGGAGAGGGGTTAGAGGGGGAGAGCTCACAGCGGGGCGACGGCGACGGCGAGGCGACGACCGGGGCCGGCGACGGGCCGTGGCATGACGGGGGCGGCGACGCGGGGACGACGCGACGGGGACGGGCCCGGGGCGGCGACGGAGACGAGGGCGGCGACGGGGACGGCGACGGGGACGGGGGCGGCGACAGGGATGGGGGCGGCGATGGCAACGACGCGCGACGGGGGCGGCGCGGGACGGGGACGGGGGCGGCGACGGCGTCGATCGATCGGGGCGGGCGGTGCTTCAATGGGGAAACAAAGGAAGAAACAGAGGGAGAATGAAATTTTTTGAAGTGATGTATATATAGAAGGCACCTTTAGTACCGGTTGGAGCCACCAACCGGTACTAAAGGCCTGTTTTGGCCAGGCCAAGCGGCGGGAACGGTAGGCCTTTAGTACCGGGTGGTGGCTCCAACCGGTACTAAAGACCCACCCTTTAGTACCCGTTGATGCCACGACCCGGTACTAAAGGGGGTGCGCTGCCAGGCGAGGGGCGCAGAAGTTTAGTCCCACCTCGCTAGCCGAAGGGCGCTAGCACCTGCTTATAAGCCCCGCCGCCGCTGCTGTCTCGAGCTCCTCTCTAAAGCAGGCCTTCTGGGCCTACCTCTGCTACTCTTCCCTGTGGGGCCTATTGGGCTTGCGGGCCTGCATCCTGGCCCAACAACAGGTTGGGTTTCTAGTCGTATGCAGGCCCCTATGGCCCGGTAGGTGGGCTTTTTTTCATTTAGTTTTTTCTTTTCTACTTTATTTATTTTGTTTTATTTATTTATAGTTGTTTTTTGCTGTATTTAGAGTTTCTTTGTGAATATTTTTGATAGTTTTTAGAAACTTTCAGTTAGTGCCAGTAGTTTTTAAATTTGAATAGTTTAAATTTTGAATTATTTGAAATTTGTGTGAATCACTAGTTTGTGAATAATTTAACTTTAAAAATACATTTTTAGTGATTCTTATTTATTATGTTTAATATTAGTGTGTTTTATCATTATATTCAATTTGGTAATGCTTAGGTTATTCAAAAAATGAAATGCCTTTTTAGCTGAAAAAATTAGTAAAGGCATGAAAGAATTTGTTTGCACATAAAATTTCTTCGCGTTTCAAATGCCAAAACACATAACTACCCTAACTATTACAGAGATTCCCTCCTGGGGGTGAAACACAGAAGAAAGTGATGATAGTGAAGCCGGTCACATCCCAGATCTTTGGGTGTGAAATTTTTTCTTCGCGCGTATCCCTTTGCGCCGTAACCATGGAAAATCTTCATCATTTAACGGGATGCTTGGGTCAATATTCATTGTGAATGGAGCAATTTCATCAAACTTTTCATAATCTCCTGACATGTCTGTCTTGTCATCCACTCCAACGATGTTTCTCTTCCCAGAAAGAACTATGTGCCGCTTTGGCTCATCGTACGATGCATTCGCTTCCATATCTTTTCTTTTTCTCGGCTTGGTAGACATATCCTTCACATAGAAAACTTGTGCCACATCATTGGCTAGGACGAATGGTTCGTCTGCATACGCAAGATTGTTGAGATCCATTGTTGTCATTCCGTACTTCGGGTCTTCCGTTACCCCGCCTCGTGTCATATTGACCCATTTGCACTGAAACAAAGGGACCTTCAAACCACATCGATAGTGAAGTTCCCATATGTCCTGTATATAACCGTAATATGTTTCCTTTCCCGTCTTGGTTTCTGCATCAAAGCGGACACCACTATTTTGGTTGGTGCTCTTCTTATCTTGGGCGATCGTGTAAAATGTATTACCATTTATCTCGTACCCTTTGAAAGTCATTATATTCGAAGATGGTAACTGGGACAACAAATACAGGTCATCTTCAATAGAGGCGTCATGCATGGTACGTGTCTGCAACCAGCTGGCGAAACTCCTGGTTTGTTCACATGTAATCCAGTCATCAGACTGCTCCGGGTGTTTGGAGCATAGCAAATTCTTGCGTTCATCCATATACGGAGCCACCAAGGCGGAATTCTGTAAAACTGTGTAGTGTGCTTCAGTGAGAGAATGTCCGTCCATACATATTATTTGTTCCCCTCCTAGCGTGCCTTTTCCATCTAGTCTGCCCTTATGCCGCGATTCAGGAACACCAATCGGCTTAAGGTCAGGAATAAATTTAATATAAAACTCAATGACCTCCTCATTTTCATGGCCCTTGGAGATGCTTCCTTCTGGCCTAGCATGGTTATGAACATATTTCTTTAAGACTCCCATGAACCTCTCAAAGGGGAACATATTGTGTAGAAATACAGGACCCAAAACATTAATCTCTTCGCATAGGTGAACTAGGACGTGCGTCATGATGTTGAAGAAGGATGGTGGGAACACCAACTCAAAACTGACAAGACATTGCACCAAATCATTCTCTAACCTTGGTATGATTTCTGGATCGATTACCTTCTGAGAGATTGCATTGAGGAATGCACATAGCTTCACAATGGCTAATTGAACGTTTTCTGGTAGAAGCCCCCTCAATGCAACAGGAAGCAGTTGCGTCATAATCACGTGGCAGTCATGAGACTTTAGGTTCTGGAACTTTTTCTCTGCCATGTTTATTATTCCCTTTATATTCGACGAGAAGCCAGACGTTACCTTAATACTGAGCAGGCATTCAAAGAAGATTTCCTTCTCTTCTTTGGTAAGAGCGTAGCTTGCATGATCCTGATGTATGCCGTCTTTTCCATGCATACGTTGCTGGTCCTCCTGTTCCTCAGGTGTATCTTTTGTCTTCCCATACACGCCCAAGAAGCCAAGCAGGGTCACACAAAGATTCTTTGTCACATGCATCACGTCGATTGCAGAGCGGACCTCTAGGTCTTTCCAATAGGGTAGGTTCCAAAATATAGATTTCTTCTTCCACATGGGTGCGCGTCCGTCAGCGTCATTCGGAACAGGTTGTCCACCAGGACCCTTTCCAAAGACCACCTTCAAATCGTTGACCATATCATGTACATCAGCACCAGTACGGTGGCGAGGCTTCGTCCGGTGATCCACCTCACCTTTGAAATGCTTGCCTTTCTTTCTTACGGGATGCCTGCTCGGAAGAAATCGACGATGTCCTAGGTACACATTCTTCTTACAATTAGCCAAATATATACTGTCAGTATCGTCCAAACAGTGCGTGCATGCGCGGTATCCCTTGTTTGTCTGTCCTGAAAGGTTACTGAGAGCAGGCCAATCATTGATGGTCATGAACAACAACGCCTTTAGGTCAAATTCTTCCCCCATGTGCTCATCCCATGCACGTACACCTGTTCCATTCCACAGTTGTAAGAGTTCTTCAACTAATGGCCTTAGGTACACATCAATGTCGTTGCTGGGTTGCTTAGGGCCTTGGATGAGCACTGGCATCATAATGAACTTCCGCTTCATGCACAACCAAGGAGGAAGGTTATACAAACATAGAGTCACAGGCCAGGTGCTATGGTTGCTGCTCTGCTCCCCAAAAGGATTAATGCCATCTGTGCTTAGACCAAACCATACGTTCCTTGCGTCATCTGCAAACTCCTTCCCGTACTTTCTTTCGATTTTTCTCCACTGCGACCCATCAGCGGGTACTCTCAACTTTCCGTCTTTCTTACGGTCTTCTCTGTGCCATCGCGTCGCCTTGGCATGCTCTTTGTTTTGGAACAAACGTTTCAATCGTGGTATTATAGGAGCATACCACATCACCTTGGCAGGACTCTTCTTCCTGGGGCGCTCGCCCTCGACCTCACTAGGGTCATCGCGGCTGATCTTATAGCGCAATGCACCGCATACCGGGCAAGTGTTCAAATCCTCGTACTCACCGCGGTAGAGGATGCAATCATTAGGGCATGCATGTATCTTCTGCACCTCTAACCCTAGAGGGCAGACAACCTTCTTTGCTTCGTACGTACTCTCGAGCAATTCGTTGTCCTTTGGAAGCATATTCTTTATCATTACCAGCAACTTTCCAAATCCCTTGTCAGATACACCATTCTCTGCCTTCCATTGTAGCAATTCCAGTGTGGTGCTCAACTTTTTCTTGTCACCTACGCAATTCGGGTACGACAATTTTTTGTGATCCTCTAACATGCGCTGCAACTTCTTCTTCTCCAAATCACTTGCGCAGTTTCTCTTTGCATCGGCAATGGCCCGACCTAGATCATCAACGGGCTCATACGATGCCTCTTCTTCATCTTCTTCCCGCATTGCCGGCTCAGCTTCTTCCCGCATTACCGGCTCAACTTCTTCCCTCGTTATTGTATCATCGTATTCAGGGAACCCATGGCCAGGATAGCTGTCGTCGTCCTCTTCTTCTTCATTGTCTTCCATCATAACCCCTCTTTCTCCATGCTAGGTCCAAACATTATAGTGGGGCATGAAACCGGACTCAAACAGATGGACGTGAATGGTTCTTGACGTAGAGTAATTATGACCATTCTTACAGCCATCACATGGACAAGGCATAAAACCATCCACCCGCTTGTTTGCCTCAGCCGCAAGTAGAAAAGTATGCACGCCATTAATGAACTCGGGAGAGCATCGGTCATCGTACATCCATTGCCGGCTCATCTTCAATACACAGCACCGAAAACACCAAATTAATACAATACATAAAGTTCATACAACACTTAAATGAACAAACAAATAACTCTCTAGCTAAAGAATTTAAATGCAACAACAAATGTGATCAAGATCGCAACTAAGGTAACAATTGATCCAACAGCATAATGATACCAAGCCTCACTATGAATGGCATATTTTCTAATCTTTCTAATCTTCAAGCGCATTTTCTCCATCTTAATCTTGTGATCATCGATGACATCGGCAACATGCAACTCCAATTCCATCTTCTCTCCCTCAATTCTTTTCAATTTTTCTTTCAAATCCTTGTTTTCTCTTTCAACTAAATTTAACCTCTCGACAATAGGGTTGGTTGGAATTTCCGGTTCAACTACCTCCTACATACAAATATCTATGTCAGCTTGATGGGCATAATTTGTCATAAACACGAAATGCAACAAATAGTTTTAAAAGAGAATATACCACATCCGAATCATAACAAGGGTGAGGGCCGATGGGGACAGATATCAAAACCATGGCACTATGTATAACAAACAACGTACGGGTAAGATAATTATACGAGTAACTATATATATCCAAATCACACAAACATCAATTTTTTATATAAAATTTCATGAAGAAGAGGCTCACCACAAGGTGGTGCCGGCGACGGGACGGTGCGGGCGATCGACGGTGGTTACGACGGAGATTTAGAAGGCACTAAGTAAACCACACCTACATATGCAAACTAAGTGTTATTTTGACCTCAATTTACATATAAATCAAATACTACCACATATAATTCCTCCCAAATTACTAAAACCCACAATTAATCACTATATAAACCAATGCAAGAGCTAAATTAGCAATGAGAGATGAAAGGACAAAGTTGCTAACCTTTGTGATCATTTGAATGGATGGGGGCCTGCAAATCTTGACAAATTTGGGGCAAATTTTGTGATGAACTCGAGAGGACAAAGGGAAGAACAGAGGAGAGGGAGAGGGGAAAGGGGGAAGAACAGAGTGCTGGTGGACGAATGGTTTATATAGGACGACCTTTAGTACCGGTTCGTGGCACGAACCGGTACTAAAGCTGCTGGAGGGGCCCCACTCTGACAACATCCTGCCACCACTCTCATTAGTACCGGTTCGTGGCACGAACCGGTGCTAAAGGTTCGCCACGAACCGGCACTAAAGAGCTCCTCCCGCCTAGCCGTTGGAGCCGGCACTAATGGACACATTAGTGCCGCTTCTGTTACAAACCGGGACTAATGTGTTGCACATTTGACCCTTGTTCTACTAGTGTCTCGTGTTCTTGAGGTGGTACGATCTTGATGTATCGCGAGCTTTGCTATTATAGTTGGATCTTATGATGTTTCTCCCCCTCTACTCTCTTGTAATGGATTGAGTTTTCCCTTTGAAGTTATCTTATTGGATTGAGTCTTTAAGGATCTGAGAACACTTGATGTATGTCTTGCATGCGCTTATCTGTGGTGACAATGGAATATCACGTGATCTACCTGATGGATGTTTCGGTGATCAACTTGCGAGTTCTGTGACCTCGTGAACTTATGCATAGGGGTTGACACACATTTAAGTCTTGACTCTCCGGTAGAAACTTTGGGGCACTCTTTGAGGTACCATGTGTTGGTTGAATAGATGAATATGAGATTGTGTGATGCATATCATATAATCATACCCACGGATACTTGAGGTGACATTGGAGTATCTAGGTGACAGTAGGGTTTTGATTGATTTGTGTCTTAAGGTGTTATTCTAGTACGAACTCTTGAATAGATCGATCATAAAGAATAACTTTGAGGTGGTTTCGTACCCTACAATAATCTCTTCGTTTGTTCTCTGCTGTTAGTGACTTTGGAGTGACTCTTTGTTGCATGTTGAGGGATAGTTATATGATCCAATTACGTTATTATTGTTGAGAGAACTTGCACTAGTGAAAGTATGAACCCTAGGCCTTGTTTCAAAGCATTGCAATACCGTTTGTGCTCACTTTTACCATTAGTTACCTTGCTGTTTTTATATTTCCAGATTACAAAAACCTTTATCTACCATCCATATTGCACTTGTATCACCATCTCTTCGCCGAACTAGTGCACCTATACAATTTACCTTTGTATTGGGTGTGTTGGGGACACAAGAGACTCTTTGCTATTTGGTTGCAGGGTTGTTTGAGAGAGACCATCTTCATCCTACGCCTCCCATGGATTGATAAACCTTAGGTCATCCACTTGAGGGAAATTTGCTACTGTCCTACAAACCTCTGCACTTGGAGGCCCAACAACGTCTACAAGAAGAAGGTTGTGTAGTAGACATCAAGCTTTTTCTGGTGCCGTTGCCGGGGAGGTTAGCGCTTGAAGGTATATCTTTAGATCTTGCAATCAGATCTTTTTGTTTCTTGTTTTATCACTAGTTTAGTTTATAAAAGAAAACTACTAAAAAATGGAATTGAGGGTACCTCATATGCTTCATCTTTTTAATATCTTTCATGAGAATAAGGATTCCGATAATTGTGCCAAAGTGTTAGAAGAAGAATGCGTTATAATTTTTGGCACTAAATCTTTGAATGATGAGCATGATTGCAATGTTATTAGTATGAATTCCTTGAATATCCATGGTACTAATAATGATTGCACTAGTCATGATGAAAATGTCTCTTATAAGCATTGGCTAAACAGTCTGCCTGAAAATTCTATTGGCAGCTGGGAGGACTTGGAAGAGGCCTTCCTCGATAACTTCCAAGGTACATATGTTCGACCTCCGGACGCTGATGACTTAAGCCATATAGTTCAACAGCCCGAAGACCGCCAGGAAATTCTGGACTAGATTCTTAACTAAAAAGAACCAAATCGTCGATTGTCCGGATGCCGAAGCCCTAGCAGCCTTCAAGCACAGCATCCGCGATGAATGGCTCGCTCGCCACCTCGGCCAAGAAAAGCCAAAATCCATGGCGGCCCTCACGGCACTCATGACCCGCTTTTGTGCGGGCGAGGACAGTTGGTTGGCCCGTAGCAAAAACAATGCAAGCGACGCCGGCACTCCTGAAGTTAAAAATAACAAAGACAAGTCCCGACACAACAGATACAAGCGTCGAAACAACAGTGACAACACCAAGGACACGACGGTCAATGACGGATTCAGTGGCTCTAAGTCCGGTCAGCGGAAGAAGCCGTTCCAAAAGAACAATTCGGGCCCATCAAGCTTGGACCGCATACTTGATCATCCGTGCCGGATTCATGGTACCTCGGACAAACCACCCAATCATACAAACAGAGATTGCTGGGTTTTTAAACAGGCTGGCAAATTAAATGCCGAGAACAGGGAAAAGGGATCGCAAAACAAGGACAATGACGAAGATCCCCGGCAACCGGACACAGGGGGACAGAAGAAGTTTCCCCCTCAGGTCAAAACGGTGAACATGATATACGCTACCCACATCCCCAAGAGGGAGCGCAAGCGTGTGCTCAAGGACGTCTACGCGATAGAGCCAGTCGTCCCAAAATTTAATCCATGGTCGTTGAGGGAGTCCTGGATTAGGGGGTATCCGGATGGCCAGACTATATTCTTCGGTCGGACTGTCGGACTATGAACATACAAGATTGAAGACTTCGGCCGTGTCCGGATGGTACTCTCCTTGGCGTGGAAGGCAAGCTTGGGAATACGGATATGTAGATCTCCTTCCTTGCAACCGACTCTGTGTAACCCTAGCCCCCTCTGGTGTCTATATAAATCGGAGGGTTTAGTCCGTAGGAACAACAATCATACCATAGGCTACCTTCTAGGGTTTAGCCTCTTCGATCTCGTGGTAGATCAACTCTTGTACTACTTATATTATCAAGAACAATCAAGCGGGACGTAGGGTTTTACCTCCATCAAGAGGGCCCGAACCTGGGTAAACATCGTGTCCCCTGCCTCCTATTACCATCCGCCTAGACGCACAGTTTGGAACCCCCTACCCGAGATCCGCCGGTTTTGACACCGACATTGGTGCTTTCATTGAGAGTTCCACTCTGTCGTCACCGTAAGTAAGGATGCCTCGTCTCGTTGTTAAAAACAACATTACCGCCGGGGGAGCCCTGGCTGTCGGCCAAACTCTCCGGCTAGGCAGTTTCATCATGACCGCCCGTTCGGCTGCTGCACCGACGATGACTTATCGGGTCATCGAAAATAGCCTCCACGTCGGCTCGGAATTTGCCGAGAAGATGGATCCAATGGATCTCTCTTCCCTAAACGAGCTCTTGGATCGCATCGCCGCCTTGGGAGTCGCTACAGACTATGATCGGATTGGGCTTAAACCCGATGAAAGGGAGATTAACTCTCCACTGGTCACCCATCATATTGCGGTGGTGGAGGAACAATGCAGCGATTCTTCCTCTATCTTGAGGACTAACTACATCCAGATTCCTGAGCTCTCCGAGCCGGATACCCGTTTACGGGAGGACATCACCCAAGCCTTGAACCTAGAGTCAGGCAGCGGGCCAGACTTATCGGGCAACATCCCGGAACCCGAATTTCCAAGATTGGAAACTCCTCGGCCCATGGGTCTCAGATCGGGTAAGGGTTCGGACTCAAATCCACCCACCCACCCAAACATAAACGATCTTTCCCACATCAGGCAAGCGCCCCAGGAAATAGTACATCATTATTGGGCCAGATTCCTCCTTGTGATGAACAAGGTTAAGGACTGTCGCGAGGAAGACGCAGTCTCATTTTTCTGCAATAATTGCACGGACAAGGGAATCCTTAATGCCATAAGTCGCCGTGACATATCACGCTTCTCCGACTTGGCGTCCATAGTACGAAAGTACTGTGCGATCGAAAGTGCCTGGAAAACCGAAACGAAATTTTGGGATAATCTGGCTTCGAATATACACCCAGTCCGAAGTAAAAGGGTGCACTATCATAAGACACCCGAGTTAATTACAAAGAAGCAAAAGGCCTCTACATGGCATGGAACCGTATTGGAGGGATGGCTCAACGGACCCTGCAAAATCCATAGTACAGCGGATACCATACCAACACATAGCCTTAGAGCATGTTGGATACTCTGGCAGGTGGCCAAAAGCGGCGAGGATCTTCTCATCCCAGATGCCACAGAGCACCATCCCGGGGATAACAATACGGTATTAACAGTCTTTGAGACCTTCACATCAAATAATAGGCGCAAGCGAACACTCCGCAGCATTGCCAAAATCTGCCACGTGGCAGCAATAAATCCATGGAGTGACACGGCTATTACCTTCAATACCAGTGACGAACCTAAATTTCGAACAACCCGAGCACCAGCTGCACTAGTCCTCAGTCCAATTGTGGATGGCTTTCGACTCACCCAAGTACTCATGGACGGCGGTAGTGGATTAAACCTCATCTATGAGGAAACTCTTCAAAAAATGGAAATAGACCGGAACCGCATTGAGCGAAGCAGCACAACCTTCAGAGGAATCATCCCCAGTCGGGAGGCACACTGTGCTGGGAAAATCACACTAGATGTGGTATTCAGCACGCCGGAGAACTATAGGTCCGAAGAGATTACATTCCAAGTGGCCCCGTTCAGTAGCGGATACCACGCCCTTTTAGGGCGGGAGGCATTAACGATCTTCCAAGCCATACCCCATTACGGGTACATGAAGCTCAAAATGCCCGGGCCCAACAGAATCATCACTCTCGCTAGTGATCCGGACACAGCACTCCGCACCGAAAACAAAACAGCCGCGTTGGTCCTCGAGGCATTATCCGAAGCCCTTTCGGTTGAGGAATTAACTGCGCTACGCTCCACAGTGGACATGGACGACGTGATACTTGACAAGAGATCCAAGTCCACCTCTTTTAAACCAGCGGATGAAATAGTCAAATTCCAAGTCCATCCGACGGACCCTACAAAAATAGCATCCATCGGGGCACAGTTAAACCCCGTCATGGACGCCACACTATGAGAGTTCCTGCGCGAGAATTGGGACATATTCGCCTGGCACCCCTCAGACATGCCAGGAATCCCACGCAGGCTGGCCGAACACAACCTTAATATTCTAAAGGGATTCAAGCCGGTCAAGCAGACTCTTTGGTGTTTCTCTGAACCTAAGAAACAAGCTATGGGAGAGGAACTGGCCAAGTTATTGGAGGCCGGATTCATTAGAGAAATAAAACACCCGGACTGGCTAGCAAACCTGGTGATGGTACCAAAGAAGGACAAATCCTGGCGCCTATGTGTCCGTTTCAAGGACCTCAACAAGGCTTGCCCAAAGGATCCCTTCCCCTCCCCCGCATCAATCAAATTATCGATGCTACCGCAGGACACGATTCATTGTGTTTCCTCGACGCATACTCCGGCTACCACCAAATCAAGATGGCGGAGCCCGACCAAGCCGCAACGGCATTTATCACACCATACGGCCCCTTCTGTTTCAACAGAATGCCTTTTGGGCTCAAAAACGCCGACGCAACATATCAGCGCATGATTCAGACATGTCTGGAGAAACAGATCGGCAAAACAGTCGAGGCATACGTAGATGATGTGGTCATCAAAACCGAACATGTCGACTCTCTAATAGATGACTTGAGGCTCACATTCGACAACCTCCGAACATACGACATCAAGCTCAATACGGAAAAATGCATTTTTGGTGTACCATCCGGAAAGCTCCTGGGTTTCATTGTCTCCAGTAGAGGAATTGAAGCAAATCCGGCCAAAATCCGAGCTCTGTCACAGTTGGCTATCCCAACGGACCTCAAACAAATCCAGAAATTAACCGGATGTGTGGCGGCTCTAAGCCGCTTTATCTCCCGCTTAGGAGAAAAGGCATTACCCCTTTATCGCCTCCTTCGGCGCACTGAACACTTTGAGTGGAAGGACGCTGCCATAGCCGGATTGGAAGAAATAAAAGCCATACTGGAAACCAACCCAATCCAGGCCACGCCAAACATCGGTGAACCAATGTTGTTGTACATTGCGGCAACTCATCTGGTTGTAAGCACAGTGCTCGTCGGCAAACGAGAAACGGACGGACATAAATCCCCCCTTCAAAAGCCAGTATATTATGTATCAATTGTCCTCACTCCATGCAAATCACGGTACCCCACATTATCAAAAGATAGCCTATGCGGTATTCATGGCATCCCGGAAGCTGCAACACTACTTTCAAGAGTGTTCAATTACAGTATCCTCGGAAGTGTCACTTAATGATATTATAAACAACCGCGACGCCACGGGCCGGATTGCCAAATGGGCCATTGAGCTCCTCCCGTTCGACATAACATACAAACCCCGGCGAGCCATTAAATCACAAGTATTGGCCGACTTTGTCGCCGAATGGACGGAAGCCGAACTCCCTAAAGAGTACGGCGCATATTCCAATTGGATCATGCACTTCGACGGCTCCAAAATGCTGGCTGGTCTGGGTCTGGCGTCGTCCTGACGTCCCCAACCAGAGATACAGTTCAATACGTACTACAGATACTGTATACAGATTCCAACAATGCAGCCAAATACGAAGCCTTGTTACATGGTCTTCGAATGGTAGTTTCCATGGGCATTCAACGCCTGGAGGTGCGTGGGGACTCGAACCTCGCAATATCCCAAATAAATGGAGACTTCGATGCCAAGGATCCGAAAATGGCGGCCTATCGCAACGCCGTCCTAAAGATGTCAGCTCGGCTCGAGGGACTCGAATTTCACCATGTGGCTCAAGAAAACAATCAGGCGGCGGATATCCTCGCCTGCATCGGCGCAAAACGCGATGCGGTCCCCCCAACATCTTTTTGGAGAGGTTGTTTAAGCCATCCATGGTATGGGGACACTGGTAACAATAGTCCGGACCCGGCCAAAATTCCTGATACCGAACACCCTGACATAATTGGAGGCTGTGCCACCAAAATAACACCTTCAGCCCACGTAATAATGGCCATCATCGCTCCATGGACAGAAAATTCCTGGCCTACCTAACTAGGCAGGAACTTCCTGAGGACCAAAATGAGCTACACTGCATAGTGCGGTGATCTAAAGCCTACAGGGTCCATGAGGGAGAGCTGTATAAAAAAAGCACCACCGGAGTCCTTCAAAGGTGCATCTCCGAAGAGGAAGGCGGAAACTTTTGGCAGAAATTCATGACGGACTCGGCGGCCACCACGCCGCAGCCCGGGCCCTTGTAAGCAAGGCCTTCCATACAGGTTTTTATTGGCCGACGGCCCGGGTAGATGCACAGGACTTGGTCCAATGATTCGTCGGTTGCCAGCTTTTTGCAAACCAAAGCCACATGCCACCCACTACCCTCCAAACAATCCCCATTACCTGGCCCTTCGCGGTCTGGGGGCTTGACATGGTTGGACCCCTTAAATGGGAACCCATAAGAAAAAATACTTACTGGTCATCGTGGATAAATTCACCAAATGGATAGAAGCCAAACCTGTTAAAACGGCCGAATCCAGACCGGTGATAGACTTCATATCCAGGGTTGTACACCGTTATGGCATCCCCCACAGCATCATCACTGACAACGGCACGAACTTCATGGCCTACGAGGTAAAACTCTGGTGCAGCAACATGGGCATTAAGCTCGATTATGCCTCTGTCTATCACCCACAAACTAACGGCCAAGTTGAGCGAGCAAATGGTCTTATCATGAGCGGCATCAAACCCAGATTAGTGCGGTCATTAAAGGAGTCTAACACGCACTAGGTAGAGGAGCTCGACTCCGTACTCTGGGGGCTGCGGACCACGCCGAATCATACTACCGGATACACACCCTTCTTTATGGTGTACGGCGCAGAGGCGGTTCTGCCCTGCGACATAATTCATGACCCACCTCGAGTGCGCATGTACGAAGAAAGAGAAGCTGAGCTCGATCGGCAGGACAGTCTGGACACTCTGGAGGAGGAGCGCGACGTGGCAAAAGCCCGTTCCGCACTCTGTCAGCAACAAGCTCGCAGATACCAAAGTAGAGAAGTATGGGCCAAAACTTATAACGTTGGCGAGCTAGTTCTACGCCTGCTGGAGAAGAAAAAGACTAAGCTCGAGCCCAAATGGGAAGGTCCCTTCATTATTGACCAAGTTCTGACCGGTGGAGCGTACCGTCTGCGGGATGCATCGAATAATCGACTTGAGCCGAACCCATGGAACGCAGCCAGGCTCCGAAGATTCTACGCCTAGTGCCAGACTCTATGTTCGTCTCCTTCCTCTGTCCATTTTTTGCATATACATTATCTATCTTTTTTCTCTTTCTTTCTTTTATTCTTTCTCAAGGCCTTCAAGGGCCAACTTGTGCCTTGCTTGCACTCTATTGACGCGCTAACTGCGCTCATTATACCTGGGGGCTTCTTACACAGAAGCTTAATTATTTATCTGGGCTTCATGCCCCGCACATGTGTTATTCTTCCGCATGTACCTTTTCTTTGCCATTATATGCATCGATATGACTTAAGTTTTGGCCAAGCTGGGTTGCCTGGCTCTTGTATTAATGCCCTACATTCCCATTAATTCGGCTAGGGCATAAGGGGAGCACCTTTGAGATTGTTACTGCCGGGTCAGCCGGATGTGTACCTCAGACTGGGTGAAGTCGAAAGCTAGCGTTCTTAAGGGAATATTCGGTTGGTGAACAAAAGATGATTTTTATTTATTTTCCATATATGCCCCCAGATGTTTTTGCATGCGTCTCCTCTCGCAGTCCGAACATGCACTTTAGGGCATGCGTACCTAGGGAAAGGAACCCTTAACAGAACTATTCTCCCTGGAAGATGTTTCTTACTACCCATGTAATATAACATAACTAGTTGGGTACTTGTCTGTTCAAGCACTAATGACCCCTACGCCTGGTTTCCACGCATACCCCGGTTCTTACATAACTGAGCGGGTATTCGGATACACTCTGGACTATCGGGTCCCGAGGTTGAAGCGAAAAGGTCCGCCATGACAAATGATTTACAATCCGGCTAGAAGGCATTATACATGTCACTTTAATTACATAGTCATGTAGACTGACTAAATTCCTCCTCTATACCATCCAACAGGCTGTCTAGCCTACAATCCTGTTGGGAGTACTTTGCAGCTAATTCTACTTGCCCATACACTAAGCTAACAGGGATCTCTTTCCCATCAGGCCCCACAGGTCCGACCTCGGCCATGTGGTTTGGGTCAGCCTTGGTATACCGTGTCTTCACCATGGCCCAGGCTTCCCTGGCACCTTGACGGCAGGCCGATATCTTCCATAATCGGAACCGCCGCCGTGCTCCCTTGAGCTTCTCCGCAAGCTCTCCAATGCCTGCGGGCAGGGAGACGGATGGCCACAAGGCCTGGGCAATACCTTGCATCACCTGCCGAACTTGTTCGTGCAGTTGTGAGAGCTCGGGTAGAAGATCACCCGCAGACCCGGGCATCTCCTCCGCGGGACGACCCGTCAGCATACCTGCAGACATAACTCTGTTAGCCGGCTTCTCCGCCGCACCCTTTTAAGGGTTTGTTCAAGCACTTACTGAAAATGCCGCGTCGAAGCCACTTATTCTCCTTCTCGGAGTCCGCAAGCTGGGCTCGAACATCTTTCAGTTCCACGCTCAGCTTGGTATTGGCGTCTTGGAGATTGTTTTTCTCCTGCCTGACCTTAGTCAGCACACGTTCGCCAGCCTTTAGCTGTCGTACGACATGCTGGTCCTCCGGATTCTCTCCGGAGTCATCTGCAATATCTATTGTTAGATCTGCAGCCATGCCACACACTATATGGTACCTATCATTCTTTGAAACAAATGTTACCAACTGGGGACTTTTCAGGTTCCTTCAATGCGGCAACGGCGGCCTGAAGTTGGGTCTTGCATTCCTCCAGCTCCTGTGACAGTCGAGTATTCTTCTCTGTAAGAACCTGCACAATAAATGATCCTTAAATCAGTTGTGCCAACTGTTTCAAGTCTCAGGGGCTACTGATATATATACTCATCAAATTTTCTTACCCGTACATCCTTTACATACTGGTCCGTGGCTCTGGCTAGACCATTTTGAGCAGCACGGATGTACGCATCTCCTGAGTTGAAGGCATCAAACGCCTCTCGGGAGAAACAAGCGTCACGGAGTACGGCTCGGCGACACCTGTGATTCATGGCGCTCTCCACTTCGGAATTCGTAGCGGATATCTTATCCGCATCCTCTATAGAAGGAGCATCTGGTGTGTGCCTCGTGTTAGCTTCCACCTCTGTGTCCGGCTCTGGAGCCCGACTGGTAGAGGCGTGATCAGCGACCTCTCCGGATATTGTCCGGTGAGCGTTCTTCCTTCTAAGGAAACACAGGTGTTATTATGTTTTTAAAGACAACAACCACGGAGTGAGGTGTTGCATCATACCTCTGGGCCGGCGTCTCCGTCTGGACCGCCTTCCTTTTTAGCCTGTCCGGCTTTGAAACCCCTTGTTGGCGAGTCGCCGCGGGCTTGGCATGGCGTCCCGAGGGCCTTCCCTATAAAACACCGTTCATATACGGTAGGTGAAGTGCATAAAAGGAAATCCTTTTCAAAGGTTGGGACTCCTGTCTCATTTACCTGCGAGGCTAGGAGTAGCCCAGGGTAGTCGGCTGTAATGGCCACCATGGCATCATCACAGCTTAGCTGATAGAAAATCCTATCAATTAGCTCCACGAATATGTCCGGATCCTCTTTGAGGCCGGGGTCAAGGACCCGTTCAGGATCCTCCGGTTGTGGAGGTGGGCTATTGATCTCCCCTACCGCATTACGCAGTTCCTGCGATGAAGCGGCAAGGTAAATATTTATCACGAAAACAAGGGTTGGATGGAAGTAAAAAGAGCGGAAGCTCACCCAGCTTCAAGGGTTGTTCATGGAGAATCCATCCCGTGGCTTGATGCGGAGGAACTCCTCTTCTTCCCCCTTATACAGATCGGATAGAATTTTTGCTAGAGCAGCAACTGAGTCCGGTCCCCTGCACCCACAGCGAATGGCATCATCTTCCCCATTAAAGTCCCACATGGGGTGGCCTCGATATTGAAGTGGCTGCACCCCCCGCATAATGCATATTGCCATAACCTCGGTTATGGTCAGTCCTGATTTGGCCAACAACTTTATCTGGCCCATCAGATAAAATATGTCTCTATCATCTTCCTTCTGTGGGCTCCATGGGCGCCAGCTTAGGCGTTTCTTCAGAGGGGCGTTGTCGAACTCAGGAAGACCAATCTGGATAGGATCCGTGAGAGGAACGTCCTCCATATAAAACCACTCCGAAGGCCAGTCCTCGGACGTCTTTTTCGGGGTACCGGATAGGTATCCAGTCCCGGCGATGCGCCATACTTCGGCTCCGCCCACTTGATATATTGATCCCCTCTGTGTATGGGGCACAAGGCAAAACAACTTCTTCCATAGCGTGAAATGAGCTTCGCAACCCAGAAATAGCTCACAAAGGGCTACGTAACCAGCGATGTGCAGTATGGAGGCAGGGGTGAGGTTGTGCAACTGGAGGCCGTAGAACTCCAGGAGCCCTCAGAGAAATGGATGGATTGGAAATCCGAGTCCCCTTAACAGATAAGGGACAAGGCATACCTGCTCTCCCTTAGAGGGGTTGGGAAAGCTCTTCGCTTGCTCCCCGCCATTATAGGTGGCGAGCCCGGCTCGAACCGGGACCATATACGCTGGAGGGAGGAATCCCTGGGTCTGTAGCTTCACTAATTGGCTGTGCAGGACGGAACACTTCTCCCAATCTCCGGGCTTGGGGCTGCGGGAGCGAGAGGAGGAGCTGCGCTGGTCGGCCATGTTGGGATGGATTATTTTGGGCGCGCTCCGGTGAATGCTCGCTGAGGGAGGATGGTGTGGTTTGGATCTGAGGATCCTTGTCTCTTTAATAGACAGTTCATTCACATAGATGGGGTGGTAAAAGTAAAAACACCCTGGCTCCTCAGATTCGCTTGACACGTGGAAGATGGCCATTATTGGACGCAGAAGCCAAGAAGCGCAACATATACGAGAAGCTGGACACTATTTAGCAGGTACTCAGAGTTCGAAGAAGAACCCGCCTTGTAATGCCGAAGACAATCTGCGCGCGGACTCATCGTCATTGAAGCCTGGTTCAGGGGCTACTGAGGGAGTCCTGGATTAGGGGGTATCCGGACGGCCGGACTATATCCTTCGGCCAGACTGTCGGACTATGAAGATACAAGATTGAAGACTTCGACCATGTCCGGATGGGACTCTCCTTGGCGTGGAAGGCAAGCTTTGGAATACGGATATGTAGATCTCCTTCCTTGTAACCGACTCTGTGTAACCCTAGCCCCCTCCGGTGTCTATATAAATCGGAGGGTTTAGTCCGTAGGAACAACAATCATACCATAGGCTAGCTCAAGGTTGTTAGAATCCCGATTTTGAATCGGATCGGAGATCTGATGGTAGGATCGCAAATCGTAGAATCTTCACTATCAGGATAGTAAAAACATAGATTCTATGAACTAAAATCGTAGAATCGGAGGGGTTAGTTTGGATCATAAAGTCGTAGAGTCGTATAACAGAATCGCGATTCTGACAACCTTGGGCTAGCTTCTAGGGTTTAGCCTCTTCGATCTCGTGGTAGATCAACCCTTGTACTACTCATATTATCAAGAACAATCAAGCAGGACGTAGGGTTTTACCTCCATCAAGAGGGCCCGAACCTGGGTAAACATCGTGTCCCCTGCCTCCTGTTACCATTCGCCTAATGCACAGTTCGGGACCCCCTACCCGAGATCCACCAGTTTTGACACCGACAGTCGTCATGCCCGTTCACTTTTGATTGCCGGGATCATCCGACCAGTATCCGTCATGGTGAATCAGCCGCACTAGTCCTAGACCCAATAATTGATGGGTTGCACCTGACTCGCGTCCTTATGGACGGAGGTAGCAACCTTAATCTTCTCTATCAGGATACAGCGCGAAAAATGGGCATTAACCCATCAAGGATCAAGCCTACAACGACTACCTTTAAAGGAGCCATACCAGGCGTAGAGGCCCACTGTACGGGCTCAATCACATTAGAGGTTGTCTTCGGATCTCCGGACAACTTCCGAAGCAAGGAGTTAATCTTCGATATTGTCCCCTTCCGCATCGGCTATCACACACTGCTCGGACGAAATATGTTTGCTCGATTCAACGCAGTACCACACTATGCTTATCTCAAGCTCAAGATGCTCGGTCCACGCGGCATCATAAAGGTCAATGGAAATATGGAATGCTCCCTCCGTACAGAAGAGCACACAGCTGCCTTAGCAGCAGAAGTACAGAGCGGCCTTCTCAAGCAGAACCTTAATTCGGTTGCCGATCCCACGAACACCGTTAAGAGGGTCCGAACTACTCTGCAGCAGGAGAGCTCGGCTCGTCAAGAGCTCGACTAGCAATCCGACCTCCGTCTCAGTCCCGATCAAGTGGTGGCATTCGTGCCGCGCGTACATAACTACGCACTCAGAATCCCATGGGCATCGATGGAGGCATAGCTAGCTTATGGTCCATAGTACGGCTCAACCGACATCGGATACACACATACTTTCACTTTTACTTGTCTCCTTTTCAGGTCTCATTCCCATAGGCCCCATCTGGTGGTCTGGTCATCGGTCCTCTTGAAGGATAAACACACCAAGACGGCGAGAAACGCAGACATATGGGGGACTTTTTAGGTGATTCCATTAACGATAACTCTACCTGTTTTTCAGGACCCACATGCAGCTCTCCCTTGGTTTCGGCATGTTAAATAGCCTGTTGCTTATCACCCTACCTGTATTAATGCACCTTGACATACTAATTAAATTACAATGAGAACCATTTGCGGCTGGAGCTTTAGGACCCCAGCCTTTTACCTTTGCACCTTTTCTGTTTTCTTTCTCTTTTTTCTCTCAGCTTCCCTATGGATAACCCTATCAGGTAGCACCCGTACACTTTGGTACGTTTGATGTTTGTCATGGGCTTCATAGCACCCCACATTAGGGCAACAAAATTCCGAACACTTTTTATAAGTATAGTTCGGCACCCCGAATTTTGCATTATATGCATTGGCTCCGAATCATATCTTTGGTCAATAGTTGGGTTGCCTGGCTCCTGTGCTTGCTACCTTACGTTCCGCTATATCGGCTAAGGTAGTAAAGGGAGAACTACTGTGATTGTTCCTTGGTTTATCCAAAGGAGCACCTCAGTAGAGAAAGCCGAAAACTGACTGTCATGACGCGGCAAGAGCCAGATAGCTATTCGAAGGTTACAAATCGTTGGAGATTTCTTCCGCATTACGCGAAGGATTGATACTTCCCGATCAGACGCTTATATCACTCTATTTCAGATACTAGGGGTTGTGCCCATGTTTTTATTGTCGAACTCCTATGGCTAAGTGAGGGCGTTATAGCCGCATAGCCTGGTTGCCTGGTTCGTTGCGCTAAACAACTCCTTCAAGGACCATCTAATTGGATCGAGATTGTTTATATTCCATCCCGAACACCCCCGTACTACCTACATGGGGGTAGAAGCCGGCGACTGGTTAACCCTCAGATTTCATACAACACGGCCACACAGGAAGTAAAAATTTAAAAACATAACAAGCATTATATTGCACAATCACTTTGTTTTATCATACAAGGTAGAGGGAGCTTGAATACATTCATTCAAAGATAGTGTCTTTCGCACAATGATCCGCAACAATGCGGGACCCCTCCAAGATATCGCCGAAGTATCGCTCGGGTGTGTGGTGCTCCTTGCCCTCCGGCGGCCCCTCGGTCGCTAATTTGACAGCATCCAGCTTCGCCCACCAGACCTTTCAATAGGAGAAGGCCAGACGTGCGCCCTCGATGTAGACGGACCGCTTGACGACGTCCAGCCGAGGACATGCATCCACCAGTCGCTTCACGAGGCCGAAGTAACTGCCGGGTATAGCTTCGGCTGGCCACAATCGGATTATTAAATCCTTCATGGCCAGTTCGGCCACGCTATGCAGCTCGACCAGCTATTTTAGCGGATCGCTGAAGGGCACCGAATGTTCTGGCGCAAGATATTGTGACCAGAACAACTTCTCCATGGAGCTCCCTTCTTCGGCTCGGAAGAACCCCGCGGCATCAGCCACACTGCGTGGCAAATCAGTAAAAGCCCCTGGAGAACTCTGAATCTGGGTTAGTAAACGATATTTCATCTTCACATTCTTGCTTTGCATATTGAATGCCTTACCCGCCACGATCTTCCTGGCCTCCTGGATCTCCTGGAGGGCGCCCTAGGCCTCATTCCGGGCTGCCTCCGCACTCTGACGAGCCTTGGCGAGTTCGGTCTCTTGAACTGACTCATCGCGCTCCAAGGCCTCACACTTCTTCACCGCGTCCTTGAGCTCTTGTTGGACCTCGTTGACCTGGGCCTTGAGCTTCTTCCGAGCGGCCAGCTCCTTGATAGCCTTCCCTTCGGCTTCGACCAGGGCCTTTTTCAGGGCCTCGACCTCGGTCGTCGCCTCTATACACATTATGGCATTTCGGTCATTGCATTTCGTTTTCCTTTTTTCGAATACATAACAGGTTATTACTTACCTTGTTTTTCTCGGAGCTGCCTCTTCACCTGGCCCAGCTCCTCCTCGGCCTCCGCCAGTTTCTACTTCAGGCTGGAGACTCCGGCAGTATGCGAGGCTGCGGCCAACATCGACGCCTGTGTTTACATTTCAGAAAAAATTTAGTTAGTTTCCTGCCATAGGAGATTGATCCTCTGTCCGGCTTTTTCATTCCGAACACCGGACAGTGTCTCAGGGGCTACTGTTTACATTGGGATTTTCTCCTTTTTGCGTCGCTTACCTCAAAACTTGTCAGCAGGCTGCTGCAGGCTTCGGTTAGTCCGCTCTTGGCGGACTGAACCCTTTCAATTACCGTGCCCATAAGGACACGGTGCTCATCCACAATGGAAGCACCTCGCAGTGCTTCCAGCAAATTATTCGGTGCCCCTGGTTGGACAGGGGTCACCGGCGGAATAGGCATCCCCCCTTCTTTCGAAGGAGGTTGCATGCCGGATTCCGGAGCTGCCTCGGTCTCTGGAATTGAGTCCGGCTGAGGGCCAAACTGAATATGGCCCTCCCCACCATTCTCCACGGGGATTGATTCCCCTTGGTGTCCGGTGACGGGGGTTTCGCCTTTTGGCGCCTCCTGAGCCTCTCCCCTGCCTGGAACAGTCCTTCAGGACAGCACGTCCGCATCGCGCTTGGCCTTGGGGGAGTGAGCGGCTTGCGGTGAATCGCTGGCCATCACCTTGGAATCCAACGAGCCTCCCCGACGAGGATCGTGGGGAGCTGTTGTGGGCCGGACTACAATAACATAACCAATCATGTCAATACAATGAAGAGGAGAAACTTTATGGGTGGATATAAGTCTTAGCACTTACAATGCGGCCCGCGGCTTAGTGCAGGGGCGTTGCTCTGGACTGCTTTCAACGTCCCATGCGGAGCTGTCCACGAGTGGGCCTTTCCCCTTCTTGGCGCCTCCGCCTCCAGAATGGTGGAGGCCGCCCTCTTCTTCTTCCCCTCATCAGGGGAGGGTTGTTTTCCTCCTCCTCCTCATCGTCGTCGTCTTCGGCGACGGAGGAATGAGTCTTGTCTTCGGACGTTGCATCCGAAGCACCCTTGCGGCGGGGACCACTCCGGACCCCCTTGGCCTTCCCAGTGGCCTTCTTCTCCGGTGCCTTGTAGGGCACCGACACCAGCAACTTCGCTAAACGGGGGATGACTGGTTCTTCAGGCAGCGAAGCCGGACATTGGATCCGCTTTGCCCTCTCCATCCAGTCCTGAAGAAATGATGACGATAAAATCTTAGACATAATCCTTGAAACAAGCAAGTAAGGGATGCAGTAAGAATAACATACCTCGTTGGCGAGGTGGTTGATGTTATGCTCGCGGTCCGAATCTGTGGCCGGCGGTGTTTCGTTGCCCTTAAAAAGCAACCTCCAGGCATCTTCGTGAGTGGTTTCGAAGAGCCTCTTCAGGATATGGTGCTTCTTCGGATTGAACTCCCATAGAGGGCGGCTTCGTCTTTGGCATGGGAGAATCCGGCGAACTAGCATCACCTAGATTATATCGACGAGTTTGATATCTTTATCCATCATGCTTTGAATGTGCGCTTGTCGCGCTGTCAGCTCGTCTGGCGAACACCAGTTCGGGCCCTTGTCGACCCAGGAGGTGAGTCGCATAGGAGCACCAGAGTTGAATTCAGTAGTTGCGGCCCAGGTGGTGCCGCGGGGTTCTGTGATATAGAACCAATGTTTCTGGCATTCTTTTACAGTCTCCACGAAAGTGCCTTTCGGCCAGGAGACATTAGCCAGCTTGCTCACCATGGCGCCTCCGCACTCCGCGTGCTAGCCATCCACCACCTTCAGCTTCACATTGAAGACCTTCAACCACAGCCCAAAGTGGGATTGGATGCGGAGGAAGGCCTCACACACGATGATGAACGCCGAGATGTTGAGGAGGGAGTTTGGGGATAGATCATGGAAGTCTATCCCGTAGTAGAACATCAGCCCACGGACGAAGGTGTGGAGTGGAAACCCTAACCGGCGGAGGAAATGGGGGATGAATACTACCCTCTCGTTGGGCTTAGGCGTGGGAACGATTTGCCCTTGGGCCCTCAGGCGGTGGGCGATTCCCTTCGCCAGGTATCCGGCCGCCCGAAGCTCGGCGATATCCTCCTCCTGGACGGAGGAGGCCATCTACTTGCCTTGACCTCCGGATCCGGACATGGTTGAGTGATTGCTCGAGACAGAGACGATGAGAACTTGGGCGTTGGAGCTCAAGAGTGGAAGGGCAGAGGAAGAGAGAAGGCGTGGGTGAAGAAAAGGGATTCTTACCTCCTTATAAAGGCGGTAAATATTGAACGCTTCCCCACTCGCCTTAAAATTCGCCTACTCCCAAGGGCTGTGTAAACGGCACGGTTGGGTTGCCCACTCCCGTATTGATGAGAATCCCATAATAAGGGGACACGATCTCTGCTTTGACAAGACATGCCAATGGCAACTGCGTCTCGAAACATGGAACGGCAGACGAAAAATGGTTTGAAATCATGACCGGACAGACATGATGTCATGTTACAAAAATTATCAGCGGATTGGATTCGTGAAATATCATATTATCTCTACGGTTGTGTGCGGTGTGTGTTACAAGTCCGAACACATTGGTACGTCCGAAGACTATTTTGGAGTTCGGAAGGAGGAACCCGCCTTGCAATGCCAAAGACAGATCTACGCGCCGGATACCTTGTCATTAAAGCCAGGTTTAGGGGCTACTGAGGGAGTCCTGGACTAAGGGGTCCTCGGGCGTCCGGCCTGTTAGCCATGGACCGGACTGATGGGCTGTGAAGATGCGAAGATCGAAGACTGCACCCGTTTCCGGATGGGACTCTCCTTGGCGTGGAAGGCAAGCTTGGCGACCTAATATGTAGATTCCTTTCTTTGTAACCAACCTTGTGTAACCCTAGATCCTCCCGGTGTCTATATAAACTGGAGGACTTAGTCCGGAGGAGATACTCATTACCATAGTCATACAGGCTAGACTTCTAGGGTTTAGCCATTACGATCTCGTGGTAGATCAACTCTTGTAATATTCATATTCATCAAGATCAATCAAGCATGAAGTAGGGTATTACCTCCATAGAGAGGGCCCGAACCCGGGTAAACATCGTGTCCCCTGTCTCATGTTACCATGACCTTAGACGCATAGTTCGGGACCCCCTACCCGAGATCCGTCGGTTTTGACACCGACAACCACCGTCTTGTGGTTGATCTTGCCCTTGATCTTGTTCATTTGGTTGAGGGCCTTCACTTTGTTCTTCAGAAGCATGTGGGTCTTGGGTTGGTGATCGTTCCACTTGAGTGGAACATTTTCCTTCTCCTTCGGCCACAAGGGGTTCCTCAATGGGTAGGATATGACCAACACCCATTATTCTTATGGCTTGGGGAGGAATTTCATCACCTACATCACAAGTACCACTTTGCTCCACTTGGGAGCCATTATTCTCATCAAACTCCATGTTACACGTCTCCTCAATAAGTTCCGTTGACTTATTGAGGACACGGTAAGCATGAGATTTTGTAGCATAACCAACAAATATGCCCTCATGAGCTCTAGCCTCAAATTTAGACAAACGAACACCTTTCTTGAGAATGAAACACTTACACCCGAACACCCGAAAGTACTTGAGGTTGGGCTTGTTACCGGTGAGTATTTCATATGGAGTCCCATTCAAGCCTTTGCGGAGATAGAGCCGATTGATGCATGACATGCGGTGTTGATGGCTTCAGCCCAAAAGTTGTATGGAGACTTGAACTCTGCCATCATGGTCCTTGCCGCATCCATCAACGTCCGGTTCTTCCTCTCTACTATACCATTTTGTTGAGGGGTTTAAGGTGCGAAATATTGATGCTTGATCCCCTCATCACTAAGAAACTCATCCAATGTGTAGTTCTTGAACTCGGTGCCGTTGTCACTTCTTATTGTCAAGATCTTTGCATTGTGTTGGCGTTGAGCTTCATTTGCAAAGTCAATGATGGTTTGTTGGGTCTCACTATTCCTCTTGAAGAAGTATACCCAAGTGTATCTTGAATAATCATCCACAATCACCAAGAAATACTTTCTACCCCCAAGACTATCAAAGGATGGAGGTCCAAAGATATCCAAGTGAAGGAGCTCCAAGGGCCTCTTTGAGTAGATGTTAGTCGTGTGAGGGTGAGCCTTCTCATGTGGCTTTCCTTCAATACAAGCACTGCAAGCACGACCTTCGGCAAAACTAACATTTGTTAGTCCACGGACATGGTCCCCCTTGAGAAGACTTTGCAAAGATCTCATATTGACATGGGCTAAACGGCGATGCCAAAGCCATCCCACGTCAACTTTAGCCATTAGGCATGTCACGGTCTTAGTGGGTCGCTCCGAAAAGTTAATCACATAGAGACCGTTCTCGACATGCCCAACAAAGGCTATTTTAAGATTCTGGCTCCACAAGAGGGCCACAGTATCAATATCAAAGAAAATGGCAAAGCCCATGAGTGCAAGTTCACGAACGGAAAGTAAATTGTATGCAAGGGACTCAACAAGCATGACTTTCTCGATCGTGAGATCATGAGAAATGACAACCTTGCCAAGTCCTAATACCTTAGAAGATGAGGCATCACCCCACTCAACATTGGTGAGCATAGATAAAATCTTGTGCACGTCCACCACCAAGTCCTTGCTTCCGGTCATATGATTTGTGGCTCCACTATCGATCAACAATGATCCCCCACCGGAAGCAAACACCTACAAGAGATCAATGCTTGGTTTTAGGTACCCATCTTGTAATTAGCCCTTTGATGTTAGTAACAAGGGTCTTAGGAACCCAAATAGACCATTCAATGTACTCATAAGGAGAACCAACAAATTTATCATAAACATATCCATCACTAGCATAACACATAAGAAGGGTTAAAGTCGCCGGCTTTGTTGGAAGGGGTGGCGTTGCCCTTCTTGACACCACCACCCTTCTCATTGTTATTCTTATCCTTAGAAGCACCCTCTCCCTCCTTCACAAAAGTTTGCTTGAGAAGAGGAGTTCGTTGGCCTTGTTATTCTTCTTCTTGTTATTGGACTTGGGTGCGAACCCAATTCCCTCCTTGGCCATAACTTCCTTTTGATTGCTCAAAAGGTCATTGAGGTTCTTCTCACCTTGTATACAAGACACAAGGCCTTTCTCAAGTTGCTCCTTCAACTTTGCATTCTCCTCCACAAGATGCACATTCTCACAACAAGGGTTAGTAGCATTTGCATTATCAATTCACACCATATGAGGAATAGTGGTTTTCTCCTTGGTTAGCTTCACTTGGAGTTGATCATGAGAATCTTTAAAGCTAGCATGAGTACCCTTCAAGGCCTTGTGAGCCTTGTCAAGTAAATCTAACTCCTCCTTCAGTCTAGCAAGATCAACGCCAAGTATGGCCTTCTCGGAATTTAGCACACGAGATACAACAAGAGCATGATCAAGATCTTTCTTAATTTTAGCACGATCATCGTTGTGTGACTCCTCAAGAGCCAAACGACGACCACGCTCCTCCTCAAGTGCATTAGATAGATCCGATATCTCATCGACATAGTCACGACTATGCCCCTCCATCTTAGAAATGGTTTCTTCTTGAGCCTCGATCATGTCATTGTCTTCACCAAGTTGTTCCAAGAGAGCAACAAAGTGCTTCTTGGACTTACCATTGAGCTTACTCATAAAAGACTCAAACTCATTTTCCTCCTCATTAGACCCCTCACTTTCATCAATGTAATCCGTCAAAGAAGGATTAGTAATGATGGTAGTTTGGATGTTGGAGGTTACCTTGTTGGTGACTTTAGCCATGAGGCACTTGGCGGTGATGTTCTCATTGAGTGAGTCGAAGAGGGACACCCGTGGAGTTGTCGCAATGGCAACGGAGGCGATGGAAACCGACTCACCATCATCATCATCATCATCCTCATTGTACTCTTCTTGTGCCACCAACCCCTTGGGAGGAGTGTTCTTGGTGAAGTTGTTCTTGTTGGGGAAGGACTTGGCCTTGTATTTTCGGATGAGCTTGCCACCATTGTGTTCCCTCTTCTCATATGGGCACTCCACAACAAAGTGGCCCACATTGCCACAATTATAGCAAGTCCTCACACATTGCTTGCCCTTGGCGCCACTTGAGTTGTTCTTGTTGAAGTTGGACCTTGAGTTCTTCGTGCTCCATAATTTCCTTGAAGCGAGAGCCCTGTGCTCATGATAAGCATATTTTGTATCTTCGGGGTTACTCTCCTCTTCATCCTCTTCTTCCACACTAGCCTTGGCCATCAGGGCAAGGTTGGGCTTATTTGCTCTTTGAGAACGCAACACCGCATTGTCGACGGTCTTGTCCAAGATCCTCATTCCCACAAAATCATCCAACACTTCACTTGAGGACAAGGTGTGGAAGTCTGTCCTTTGACGGATGACGGAGGACATGGCCTTATGGTAAGGCATCATGGCCTTGAGAAACTTGTGCTTGATCCAATTGTCATCCGTATCCTTGCTCCCATGATCTCGGAGTGAGACCGCGAGAGTGGTTAATCTCCGGTAAAGCTCACGAGGTTCTTCATCTTCATTCATTGCAAATTCATCGTCTCCATCTTGCACCACTTAAGAGTTGGAGCGTTAATTGTAGACTCCCAACGACACCATGAAGCTTCACCACAATGGACTATGGCTCTGCAGTGACCTCAACAGTCTAGGGTGCTCATACACCCAAGAGTAACAAGATCCGTAAAGGATTAGTGGGGGGAATCAAATTTCTCTTGGTGGAAGTGTAGATCGAGGCCTTCTCAACCAATCCCTAGAAAATCAACAAGTTTGATTGGCTAGGGAGAGAGATCGGGCGAAAATGGAGCTTTAAGCAACAATGGAGCTTAGGGAGGGAATAGGTAGTCAACTTGGGGAAGAAGACCCCCTTTATATAGTGAGAGGACAAATCCAACTGTTACCAACCTACTCAGCCCACGCCATGTGATACTACCGCACTGACCAGCAGTACTACCGCACAGCCTTGCGGTACTACCGCTTGCGTGGCAGGAGCCAGGTGAGGTCCTGTTGCTTAAGGCAACGAGCGGTAGAACTGCCGGAGCGGTACTACCGCATGCCCTTGCGGTACTACCGCAAGACAGAGCTCATGCTGGGCTGGGAAGGCACGGACTAATAAAATTACATCCATGTTGGATTCACACCCGCTTAGTTTCTTTTGATGAGCTTTCATACACTTATAACTCTAGTCCATCCGTTGCATGGTAATCCCTACTCCTCGCATTGACATCAATTGATGGGCATCTCCATAGCCCATTGATTAGTCGCGTCAATGTAAGACTTTCTCCTTTTTGTCTTCTCACATAACTCCCATCATCATATGCTATTCCACCTATAGTGCTATATCCATGGCTTGCGCTCATGTATTGCGTAAGGGTTGAAAAGGCTGAAGCGCATTAAAAAGTATGAACCAATTGCTCGGCTTGTCATTGGGGTTATTGATGATGGGAGCATTTTGTCTGACGAAAATGAAGCATGGCCAAACTATATGATTTTGTAGGGATGAGCTTTCTTTGGTGATGTTATTTTGAGAAGACACAATTGCTTGGTTAGTATGCTTGAAGTATTACTATTTTTGTGTCAATATTAAACTTTTATCTTGAATCTTAAGGATCTGAATATTCTTACCACAATAGAGAAGATTACATTGATGAATATGTTAGGTAGAATTCCACATCAAAAATTCTGTTTTTATCATTTACCTACTCAAGGACGAGCAGGAATTAAGCTTGGGGATGCTTGATACGTCTCCAACATATCTATAATTTTTTATTGTTCCATGCTATTATATTATCCATCTAGGATGTTTTATATGCATTTATATCTTATTTTATATGATTTTTGGGACTAACCTATTAACCTAGAGGCCAGTGCCAGTTTCTATTTTTTCCTTGTTTTTGAGTATCGCAGAAAAGGAAAACCAAATGGAGTCCAATTGACTTGAAATTTCATGGAGATTATTTTTGGACCGGAAGAATCCCACAGAGTATCAGAGATGGGCTAGAAGAGTCCCGAGGCACCCACGAGGGTGGGGGCGTGCCCTACCCCCCAGGGCGCGCCCCCTTCCTCGTGGCCGCCTCGGAGACCCCCCTGACTTGTTCCCGACACCAACATCTCTTATATATACCCAAACTTCCAGAACATAACCTAGATCGGGAGTTCCGCCGCCGCAAGCCTCCATAGCCACCGAAAACCAATCTAGACCCATTCCGGCACCCTGCCGGAGGGGGGAATCCCTCTTCGGTGGCCATCTTCGTCATCCCGGCGCTCTCCATGACGAGGAGGGGGTAGTTCACCCTCGGGGCTGAGGCTATGTACCAGTAGCTATGTGTTTGATCTCTCTCTCTCTCTCTCGTGTTCTTGATTCGGCATGATCTTGATGTATCGCGAGCTTTGCTATTATAGTTGGATCTTATGATGTTTCTCCCCCTCTACCTATCTCCTTGTGATGAATTGAGTTTTCCCTTTGAAGTTGTCTTATCGGATTGAGTCTTTAAGGATTTGAGAATACTTGATGTATGTCTTGCATGTGCTTATCTGTGGTGACAATGGGATATTCACGTGATCCACTTGATGTATGTTTTGGTGATCAACTTGCGAGTTCCATGATCTCGTGAACTTATGCATAGGGGTTGGCACACGTTTTTGTCTTGACTCTCCAGTAGAAACTTTGGGGCACTCTTTTAAGTTCTTTGTGTTGGTTGAATAGATGAATCTGAGATTGTGTGATGCATATCGTATAATCATACCCAAGGATACTTGAAGTGACATTGGAGTATCTAGGTGACATTAGGGTTTTGGTTGATTTGTGTCTTAAGGTGTTATTCTAGTACAAACTCTAGGATAGATCGAACGGAAAGAATAGCTTCGTGTTATTTTACTACGGACTCTTGAATAGATCGATCAGAAAGGATAACATAGAGGTGGTTTCATACCCTACAATAATCTCTTCATTTGTTCTCCGCTATTAGTGACTTTGGTGTGAATCTTTGTTGCATGTTGAGGGATAGTTATATGATCCAATTATGTTATTATTGTTGAGAGAACTTGCACTAGTGAAATTATGAACACTAGGCCTTGTTTCAACGCATTGCAATACCGTTTACGCTCACTTTTATCATTAGTTACCTTACCGTTTTTATATTTTCAGATTACAAACACCTATATCTAGCATCCATATTGCACTTGTATCACCATCTCTTCGCCGAACTAGTGCACCTATACAATTTACCATTGTATTGGGTGTGTTGGGGACTTGTTATTTGGTTGCAGGGTTGTTTGAGAGAGACCATCTTCATCCTACGCCTCCCACGGATTGATAAACCTTAGGTCATCCACTTGAGGGAAATTTGCTACTGTCCTACAAACCTCTGCACTTGGAGGCCCAACAACGTCTACAAGAAGAAGGTTGTGTAGTAGACATCAATCCCTAGTTCACTCTTTGCGGACATGCAGTCAACATGGAACCCTACGAAGGATGTTATATCAAGAAGAATTGGTTTAAATCTTGTCACAATTCAACTCGGTTGCTCTAGGTGATTGGAACAAACCAATGAACATGGGGCCATGGTTGTTAGAAATCAGGCTTTGTTGATTGAAGAGTATGTTGGTTTTGCAAACCCTATATCAGTTGTATTGGATAAACCGACTGTATGGGCTCTGGTGCATAAATTACCTGATAATTTATTGTTTGATCGTGCACCCCGAGCTATGTCCTGATCGATGGGAGAGATTCGAGAGGTGCAATTCAAGATGCAAGCAGGGTTTATAGGTGAATTCGTCTAGATTAGGTTGAAACTTAAGGCGCATATGGAACTGATAAGATTTGTCTTGGTAACAAAGGATGGACAGAAGAGTGGTACTAGGTCAAATACGAGAAGCTCCCTATTTTATGGGGCAACTACGGTTTAATGGGGCACTGGCATCAGGAATACGGGGACAACGTGCATGATGAGGCTAATCTGGAAAGGGGTGACTTTATTCTAGCATATGGTGGACGATGTAGGGATGTTGGCCGTAGCGGCGGTCGCAGACAAGGTCGTGGTGTGGCCGTGGTTCAAGCAATACAAAATGTGGGGATGACTTTGATGGAACAGATTGAGGTTCCTTTGGTAGAGTAAGAGGTGCATGCCTTGCTGGATCAGTCTATGGGCATGGTTGTGGAAGAGATGGTACTTTTCCAGGTGGAAACTGGTGTTGGAATGGTGTGTACTAGGAAGATGGCAATGGTGGATCTACTGGAACTCATGCAGTAAGTACAAGCGAAGACGTCTGCATGGAAGATTTTTTGTTCTTGGGAAGAGAACTGCACATGACTCTAATACCCTACCAGCAAATAACGAGGCCGCTACACCACCTATCAATGGTGGGCTATCGTATCATACCGGTGGAAAATACTGCTCATATGGTGGATCAGTTTGATGGTACGAAGAATGTTCATGTGGAATAGGATCTGACGGGAACACCGCAGAAAAATGCAAATACGAATAAATGAAAAGGAAGTGACGATTCAACAAGCGACAAGAGTTCTAACGATGGATCAGTGGCCGCCATGGCGGAGGACCACTAGGAGCAATGAAAACTCTAGTTTGAAACTGTCGTGGCATGCTCTCGACCATGGTTGTTCAGGAGCTCTTAGAGTTACAAGGGTTGCGAGAGTGGAGGTGGTGTTCTTCTCGGACTCCCACCTGGATGGTAATTAAGCAGCTTAGGCGCATTTTGGGTTCTGATTTTGCTCATCTGGTTAGGAGCGCATAGGTTGCCCTTTGAGAGGAAGTACGTCTCCGTTGGAGTGGTGTGGAGGCACAATGCTCCCCAAGAAGCCATTAGGGCCACCGTATCCTCCTCACGCCCTCACACAATGCGAGATGCCGTGATTCCACTATTGGTTCCCTTGGAGGCGGCGACCGAACCTTTACAAACAAGGTAGTGGCAATCTCCACAACTTAATTGGAGGCTCCCAATGACACCACAAAGCTTCACCACAATGGAGTATTGCTCCGCGGTGACCTCAACCGTCTAGGGTACTCAAACACCCAACAGTAACAAGATCCACAAAGGATTAGTGGGGGGAATCAAATTTCTCTTGGTGGAAGTGTAGATCGGGGCCTTATCAACCAATCCCTAGAAAATCAACAAGTTTGATTGGCTAGGGAGAGAGATCGGGCGAAAATGGAGCTTTGAGCAACAATGGAGATTAGGGAGGGAAGAGGTAGTAAACTTGGGGAAGAAGACCCCCCTTCTATAGTGAGAAGACAAATCCAACCGTTACCCACCTACTCAGCCCGCGCCATGCGGTACTACCACACTGACCAGCGGTACAACCGCACAGCCTTGCGGTACTACCGCTGGGAAGTGTGGTACTACCGCTCGCGCGGCAGGAACCATGTGAGGCCCTGTTGCTCAAGGCAAGGAGCGGTAGAACCGCCGGAGCAGTATTACCGCGCGCCCTTGTGGTACTACCGCAAGGCAGAGCTCATTATGGGCTGGGAAGGCACGGACTAATAAAATTACATCCATGGCTACTTCCGCTGAGTTTTGGTCAGTGCAAAAATCCGGCACGGTACTACAGCTTGCAGGGAGTAGTACTACCGCGTAGGGTGCGGAAGTAAAAAATTACATCCGCCCCTACATCCGCCCACGCCACGGTGTTGGACCAGAGACCACGGTACTACCGCATGCTAGGAGCGGTACTACTGCTACCTAGGGCGGTACTACCATGGCTAGGTGTGGTACTACTGCTCCCTTGAGCAGTACTACCGCACGCTGCAGACCAGCATCACTAGGATGCCTTCATCTTCGTAGTGACAAGGGGAACAACCGGTGATCGAAAGAAGCAAGGAAAGGTGGTGCAAAGGAATAGATGTGTACGTGATGATTCCACCCTAACCTTTCCAAAGCGGACCCCTCTTAATAGTACGGCTTTGCTACGACTCAAATCCACCGAAAGGAAACATAGAGAAACGTCGTCTTCGATAGGCTCCGAGGGGCACCGAATCGTCTTGTGCCTAGACATGAGATATCTGAAATGCTCAATGCACCTGGTTAGTCCGCAAATGCATTGTCATCAATCACCAAAACCACTTAGGGATAAATATGCCCTTACACCTGCGCTGGATTCCCCCGGCCCGATAGAGGCAATGTCAGGTTTGTTACAGACGGATCGGTTTTGTCCACGGCCATGGGAGAATGAGGCAAGTCAAGCAGTGTTGCAAATGATCAAGTTGATGATTTGTCGGAACGGCTAACGCTGCATGAGGAAGATGATGACAATTTCCGTTTGCGAAGATGAAATTTTTGAGTCACAGGAGAAGGCCAAGTGGCTAGCAATCATAAATGCCCATATGTGGATTTAGCCCTAGTTTACTCTTTGCGGACATGCGGTCAGCATGGAACCCTATGAAGGATGTGATATCAAGAAGAACTGGTGAAAATATTGTCACTATTCAACTTGGTTGCTCTAGGTGATTGGAACAAACCAATGAACATGGGGCCATGGTTGTTTAGAAATCAGTCTTTGTTGATTGAAGAGTATGTTGGTTTTGCAAACCCTATATCAGTTGTATTGGATAAACTGACTGTATGGGCTCTCGTGCATAAATTACCTGATAATTTATTGTTTGATCGTGCACCCTGAGCTATGTCCTGATCGATGGGAGAGATTTTAGAGGTGCAATTCAAGATGCAAGCAGGGTTTATAGGTGAATTTGTCTGGATTAGGTTGATACTTAAGGTGCATATGGAACTGATAAGATTTGTCTTGGTAACAAAGGATGGACAGAAGAGTGGTACTAGGTCAAACATGAGAAGCTCCCTATTTTATGGGGCAACCGCGGTTTAATGGGGCACTGGCATCAGGAATACGGGGACAACGTGCATGATGAGGCTAATCCGGAAAGGGGTGAATTTATTCTAGCATATGGTGGACGACGTAGGGATCATGGCCACAGTGGCGGTCGCAGACCAGGACACGTTGTGGCCGTGGTTCAAGCAATACAAAATGTGGGGATGAATTTGATGGAACAGATTGAGGTTCCTTTGGCAGAGTAAGAGGTGCATGCATTGCTGGATCGGTCTATGTGCATGGTTGTGGAAGAGATGGTACTTTTCCAGGTGGAAACTGGTGTTGGAATGGTGTGTACCAGGAAGATGGCAATGGTGGATCTACCGGAACTCATGCAGTAAATACAAGCGAAGACGTCTGCACGGAAGATTTTTTGTTCTAGGGAAGAGAACTGCACATGACTCTAATACCCTACCAGCAAATAACGAGGCCACTACACTACCTATCAATGTTGGGCTATTGTATCATACCGATGGAAAATACTGCTCATATGGTGGATCAGTTTGATGGTACGAAGAATGTTCATGTGGAATAGGATCTGACGGGAACACCGCAGAAAAAAGCAAATAAGAATAAATGAAAAGGAAGTGATGATTCAACAACCAACAAGTATTCTAATGATGGATCAGCGGCCGCCATGGCGGAGGACCACTAGGAGCTATGAAAACACTAGTTTGAAACTGTCTGGCATGCTCTTGACCATGGTTGTTCAGGAGCTCTTGGAGTTACAAGGGCGTGCGAGAGTGAAAGGACATGCGGTGCTCCCATGTGTGGTTTTGGTAATTGATGACATTCTCTATGGACTAATGGTTGCATTGAGTTATATTTGAAGGATTTTTCCATAGGCATTTCTTGAAGTCCATGTGTTGGTTTCAAGGAGTTTATGGGTTGACCAAGGTGCTATTAAGGAATTATCCAAAGATTGGTCATGTGAGTGTTGAGCTTATTGCAAGCATGTCTTGAAGAAGAAGATTGTGTGATCATTCATGTTTACCTTCAAGACATCATCCAAACGAAGAGAGTTGGAAAGATTCAAGGTTGATCAAGACTAAGTCAAGAGACAAAGAGTAGAAGATGTACCGAGAGGGATCAAGTGATCCCATGGTATGGTAAGCATTGTCCATTGCACTTTGTGTACTAACCCATGGTCTATGTGAGAGTCTATGTGGGGTTAGGTACGTGTCCATGGGCTTGCGTCAAGAGGATGATATCATACAACCCATGGGAAGGATGACATCAAGTGGTGATCGTCATCAAGATTGCCGTGTGCAAGTTCAAGTGGAGAATCATGAAGAGATCAAGTTCCTGAAGCTTGCCATCCATTGTGGTGTCAATGGACTTGTGAAGATGTGCCTAAGAGTGGCTCACCCATAGTGGAGTATGGGGGAGCAATCAAATAGTCTCCATTGACCCAACACAATCAAGAAAGGTGGTCCATCTTGAGGAGCACAAGATCGTCATCATCTAGCTCAAGTGTATCATGTGCAAGGCAAAGGTTTTCCCATGATAGGTTTTCTATTTTACCGGTCTCATGGTGGTAGTTGGGAGACCGGGTTATAGGATCGATAGCCGTACTATCAAGGGGGCTCTCAAGTGAGTAGCTTGATTGTATCGTTTGTCGAGAGCTCAAACCATTGCGTCCTTGCATCATGTTTCTTGGTTCTTGTTTGGTTCTCTTTCTGAGTCTTAGAGCCTATGGTCATCTTGATGACAAGCTTGAGTTCATCGAAAATGGAGTTTGCATGCGTCTTCTATGATGTTTTCGGTGTTGGAGGTTTTACCAGTCTTATCCGAGGAAGGGTTCTCACCATTTTCTTTTGGGCCTTTTCTCATTTGCTTCTTATTGCTTCTTTTGGGCCCTTGTCACTAGCTTTCCAACAAACTTTGTTTCGTCGAATTTGGAGTCCGTTTGCAAAAGTTGTGGCAGTTTTGGTGTTCTGAAAAGGCTGCAGCGGTACTATCGCGAATTGGAGCGGATGCAATTTTTTACTACCGCTCCAGAGTGGTACTACCGCGGATCCTATAGCGGTAGTACCGCTCCGGACCAAAAACTCGTCCCAAGTCTTGCGGTGGTAGGCCCGGATGTATTTTTTTAGAACCGCTCGCAAGCAGTAGTACCGCTACCCTTTGCGGTAGTACCGCGATCCCTAGCGGTAGTACCGTGAGGACGAGCGGTAGTACCGCTCCGGCGGTTCTACTGGCCTTTCGCCTCCTCGTTGTTGTGTTTCAAAGGGCTACTACCGCCCTAGCGGTAGTACCGCTCCTTGGAGCGGTAGTACCGCTCGGTGCGGGCTGTGAGCATAACGGTTGGATTTTTCCCCACCTATAAAAGGGGGTCTTCTTCCCCAATGAACCTTATCTCTTGAGCTCGTGTTCTTCCTCCATTGTTGACCTTCTTCGAGCTCGCTATCTCTCAATCCCTCCATGGATTCTTGCTAGTTTTTGAGGGAAAAGAGAGAGGAGATCCAGATCCACATTTCCACCAATCACTTTCTCCTCTATGTGAGGGGAACCCCTTGGATCTAGATCTTGGAGTTCTTGGTGTTCCCGTTCTTGTTCTTCCTCTCATTTTCCTCCCTAGCATTAGTTGCTTCGGTGGGATTTGAGAGAGAGGGACTTGGGCACTCCGTGTGCCCTTGCCATTGCATTTGGTGCATCGGTTTGAGTTCTCCACGTGATACGTGGAAGTTACAAGTTCAGAAGCTTATTACTCTTGGGTGCTTGGCACCCTTGAGCTTATTCCTCTTGGGTGCTTGGGCGCCCTAGACGGTTGTTGGTGTTTGGAGTTCAATCATTGTGGTGTAAAGCTCCGAGCAAGCGTCGGGGTCTCCAATTAGGTTGCGGAGATCGCCCCGAGCAATTTGACGGGTACCGGTGACCGCCCCCAAGGGTTGCCAAAGTGTACGGGTTCGGTGACCGCCCCCAAGGGTTGCCATTTGTACGGGTTCGGTGACCGCTGTCGGTGTCAAAACCGGCGGATCTCAGGTAGGGGGTCCCGAACTATGCGTCTAGGCGGATGGTAACAGGAGGCAGGGGACACGATGTTTTACCCAGGTTCGGGCCCTCTTGATGGAGGTAAAACCCTATGTCCTGCTTGATTAATATTGATGATATGAGTAGTACAAGAGTAGATCTACCACGAGATCAGAGAGGCTAAACCCTAGAAGCTAGCCTATGGTATGATTGTTGTTTGTCCTACGGACTAAAACCCTCCGGTTTATATAGACACCGGAGAGGGCTAGGGTTACATAGAGTCGGTTACAATGGTAGGAGATCTACATATTTGTATCGCCAAGCTTGCCTTACACGGGACGAAGTCTTCGATCTTGTATCTTCATAGTCCAGGAGTCTGGCCAAAGGTATAGTCCGGCCATCCGGACACCCCCTAATCCAGGACTCCCTCAGTAGCCCCTAAACCAGGCTTCAATGACGACGAGTCCGGCGCGCAGATTGTCTTCGGCATTGCAAGGCGGGTTCCTCCTCCAAGTACTTCATAGAAGATTTTGAACACAAAGGTAGTGTCCGGCTCTGCAAAATAAGTTTCCACATATTGCCATAGAGAGAATAATATTTACACAAATCTAATCTGCTGACGTATTCCATAGCGTGACATCACACCACGACCAAGTCTTTATTCGAATCGTTTTACTGTCCCACCTCAGTGCGTTTAGCGAGGCAGTTTCCTTGGCACATCTTGTTAAAGCAGAGATCGTGTCCCCTTATTCCGGGATTCTCATCAATACGGGTGTGGGTAACCCAACCGCGCCATTGACTATGGCGCTTGGGAGATAAGCGAGTTTTACCAAGATGGTGGGGGCGCATAGTCGCGTCCGCCCATATAAGGGGATATGGATCCACCTTTTCATCCACGCCTTCTTCCTCCTTTGCCTATCCATTTCCGTGCACTCGAGCTCCAGCGCCCAAGTCCGCACACCCCACCTCAACCTTCTCCAGCCATGTACGGAGCGGGAGGCAAGTGGATGGTCTCCTCCGTCACGGAGGGACACATCAAAAGACTGAGGAAGGCCGGATACTTGTCTAACGACATTGCGCACCGGCTTCCCGAAGAGGGGCAGCTCATCCCCACCCCTAGGCCCCATGAGAGGGTGGTGTTCCTCCCCCATTTCCTCCACGGACTAGGCTTCCCTCTCCACCCATTTGTATGGGGGCTCATGTTCTACTATGGCCTGGATTTCCACGATCTGGCCCCAAACTTTGTCCTCAACATCTCGGCGTTTATCGTCGTGTGCGAGGCTTTCTTCCGCATCCGCCCCCATTTCGGCCTATGGCTCAAGACTTTCAACGTCAAGACAAAGGTGGTGTGCGGCACGCAAGCGGAGTGCGCAGGCACCATGGTGGGCAAGATGCCCAACGCCCTATGGTTCGAGGGCTCCTTCGTGGAATCCCTAAAGGGGTGGCAGTCGGGGTGGTTTTACATCACCGAGCCGCGCGACCCTGAATGGGTTGCAGCCCCCGAGTTCCGATCCGGACCCCCTACGCGGCTCGCCTCCTGGAAAGAGACGGGCCTGTCTTGGGGTAAAAAAGGAGAGCTGACCGGATTCCAAACATGCGTCCAAACCCTGGTGGACAGGAAGCTCAAACTTGTCAACGTAGTCCAGGTTATGCTCATCCGCCGGATCCTCCCGTGTCAACAACGGGCTTTCAACCTGTGGGAGTTCGACCCGGCGCGTCACCGAACTCTAGGTAGGCTCTTCGACACGATGTATGAAGATGCCTGGAAGGTGCTTTTCAAGGGCACCGAGGCCCCCGCATCCGCTACCGAGGATCGCGGATTTAGCACGCATCGTGACGCTCGTGCAGTAAGCTGTTTTTACCTTTTACAGGGTATTAGTTTTTCATAGTTTGACTCCATGCGGGATCTAAGCTCCCTTACCTTTGACAGGATTGGCAGGAGACGTCCGGACAGATCAACTGTCCGGCTCCTTTGCCCGAAGGCCCAGGGGACGCTCGCTTGGTGAAGCTGCTGGTTCCGGCACCCTACGTGGTGCCGGAGAAGAAGGCCAAGAAGAAGGCCATGGGGACTCAAAAGAGTGCCCGGCGCCAGGAGGTGTCGGATTCATCATCCGACGACTCCAAGGCGCACTCCTCCCATGAAGACGAGGAGGAGGAAGAAGAGACCTCTCCCCCTCCGGTGGGGGGAGGGAAGAAAAGGAAGGCCGCCCCAATTGGGGAGGCCGAAGGGTCCAAGAGGGGGAAGACCCCTCCCCCGGACTTCCACCAACACCGACGCGGCGAAGAGGAGTGGCCGCACAGGGCCAAGCCCCTGGCGAGATTGTAAGTATCCGGATACTAGAGTGATTCATAGTATTCCCCCATTGCACAACTTTTCCTTACGTCGAACATGATTGTGCAGTCCGCCCAAGGCCGGGCTCGACGAGTCGTCGAGCGGCTCCCTAGATTCGTCG